>NC_044501.1:27327989-27405489 GCF_902362185.1 Chanos chanos | reverse complement strand
TTGGTTAATTGAGGCAGATTGGGCGCATTGTTTGTAAGAATGGAGCATTTCTTAGAAGGATGTTCTTCAGGTTTTACTCCGATGATTTGCATACACACGCAGGGGTGTTTTTTTTAGAGGATTCCCTGAGGAGGACTCGGCCTGCCGTGCTAATCACTGCTCGTTCTGTCACTCTGGTACTGAACCCCATGTGTCCTTAAGCTAACCCCAGACCCTAACATAGGCTTCATTCAAAACGCGTTATCTGCATACCTTTGCCTGCACAGAAAAGAAACCGGTAAACCCCCGATAGTTAAAGGTTTACATGCGGATTGAGGAATAAGTGAAAATGTAGAGTTTTGAAAAAGTTTGAACAGAGGTGTGATTTTAGCCTAAATGTAAACCTGCTTTTTTCACTTGCTATTATAGATCATCACTTGGCTTCATTGATATGTGTAAAACACTGGTTATGGGGGGTTTTTGCTTATTATTATTGCTTACTATTGCTATTAAACTGTTTAAGTTTTGACATTTAAGAGCCCATTTAAAGCTGTTTTTGACCATGTATATGACATGATTTCCTAACAGGTATTTACTTTCCATATATGTTTAAAGGATACTGTAGATGCCATTCTGCAGTCAAGAGTAAAAACTGACATGAAAAGTAAATGATAATCAGCAACTAATGTCCATTTTCAAATTCATCTCATTCCCATGTCTGTTCCCTCTTTCCTCATTTTTCGTACATGTTGATTTTGGTGACTCTTTGGACAGTCTCCCTTGTCCTACAGACGAGTTTTGTGGAAATCAAACTGTGGATTCATGTGGATTAGGTATGGAAATGACAGGATAGTTCTCTAGGTTAGCCATGGGTAGGTCATTTAGGTCCAAAAGTTGATCTGAATTTTTTTAAAACATTGTTGTCATTTAAAACAGCATTTAATTGTTTTTTTTTTGTAAGATTTTGCTGAAGAATATCATTGCTAGATTGTATTCCCGATTGTTTCTTGATTAAGGGTTTCCCCGGCAGTCAGCAAAAAATCCTGTCCCGGAATTGCTTACATTGTCCAACACGTTATCAGACAGACTATCATATACATCTTTGAAGAAAACCTAGCTGGAGTTTAATTCGGAAGCCCAGGTGAAGGACTTGGTTTTTAGAACAATTCCCTCTAACATGCAGAAAGTGTTTACGTTGGCCGAAGAAAAATGTTATCGGTGCATCTGGTTCCCGTCCAATGAAAACGCCTCTCTGGGTTATCCCGAGCTCTTCGGCCTGTTCAGCTCTCTCTCTCTCTCTCTCTCTCTCCCTCTCTGTATCTCTCTCTCTCTCTCTCTCTCTCTCTGTCTCTCCCTCTTTGTATCTCTCTGTCATTTGACTGGATTTATGCTCCTGCTCACTCAGGTAAATGTGGCCAGGCGTAAGCAGCTGACTGCATGTGACAGGCTCCACATCTCGTCCTGTTCCTCCCATAAGTCTTCTCTGACCTCTGCCTGGGGTTGTGACCCCTTTTGTGTGTGTGTGGTGTTGTGAAATTGATGCTTGCACTGGGCTGGCGATGGAGAACTGGAGGAAGGGGGTTTGTCCTGACCGAATCTGGACTCTCCTCTCCAGGTTCACAGGGCAGCTCTAGTCCACATAAGAACTGTGGTTTTACTGTGTATGTTTGACTGGGTATGTCATTCTGAATTTTTGGATTGGTCAACCATGTTTGGCTGGTCTTCAGTTAAAGCACTGCTGAAATATACAATGTGTTCAGATCTGGTTAGTTGGGAGAATTACTTAAATATAATGCGGGACTGTCTTTGTTAGCCAGTTGGCCCTCTTGGTTTGATTGATATAGTTTCCAAGTTTCTTGGTTTTGTTTTTTATTTTCATGGATGAAAAAGAAAAAGACGTTGAGAATGAATGACCAGAAGCTGTGAAGATCAAACACCTTCTAAAATGCCTATGGAGATTGAACAGTCATTTGATTGGATGTCCTGTGATTTTTTGCTAAGTTTTTGGACACCGTTACAGTGGTCTGTTGGTGTCAGTTCTTAAACGAGAACCTTCCTTGTCACAAACCAATAACGTGGCCAGGACATAGCCCATAAGACAGCTCAGCCCAGTAGAACATCTTTGGACTTTGTAACTGTAATACTGATATAATGATAGGTATGACGCTTCTTGGTGCCAGTTTTCATAGACACAAAGGTGTAGAGCAGTCATTAAGATAAAAAGATTAACAGCATAAACAGCTGCTTGTATTCTCTTTCTTTATAGAAATATGTCTGCTTAACAATTAGTGTTGCTAACAAGAGTTTGTTGCTATGGTATTATTCAGCCTAACAGTCATGTGCGGTGCCATCAAATTCTATTAGTTGAATTTCCTTTTTTTTTTTTCTTCTTTGTCTTTTTCTTTTTTTTTTTAAGGATGAATCTTAGCTAATTTTTTTTTATCTGTCTTCTCTTTTAAAATGTACAACACTCAGACACACAAAAACAAATCAAAAAGAATCCATCATATCCCTGCTGCAGATGGCTGCTCCCCACCTTGGCGTGTTCTCACGCTTCTCGCTAAATCTCACCTGTGTCCACACACACACACACACACACACACACAACACACGCACAACACACGCACAGGGAGACAGATGCATTCACACCCCACTCCAACCTATTTGCCTTGCCTTTCAGCAGGGATAGTGTTAATCCGGCGTTGATTTGCATATAGCCTCATGTTTGTTTTCGCCCTGTCGTGTCATTTCTTTGCCATGCCTGCGCAAGGGATTTAAGGGGACTAACACATGCACTCTTTGTCAGCAGGCAGCTGCCCCCCTGTGGCCTGTGCCAAGTTGGCAAGGTGAGGGGCAGAACGGGATTCTCCTTTCGCTTTGTTTTCTTTACGCCTCCAGTTGCCCCGTGGCACAGCCCCACGGCTCCTAGTGTGGGAACTCTTCGTGAGAGAGCATCTCGAAGTGAGTCACAGATCACACTGGATAGCCACGGAAGAGACACGAACACGTATAGGAAACACAGGAGAACCTACACAAAACAGTGCCTAATCTACAGGCGTAGAGAACAATGGTTTGGTCTTTAGGGACCATTGACAAATTGCAGGGAGCCACACTGCTCTCCACCTCTCTGTCTGCAGCCCATCTTCTGTCCTCTCTCTCTCTTTCGCTCTCTCTCTCTCTCTTTCTTTCTCTCTCTCTCTTTCTCTCTCTCTCTCTCTGATACACATATTCTGCTTTTCCATAAGCGTACATATGTGACCAGGTCTCTTGTTGCCCCCTCACAGGACACGACCACTATTGAAAAAATGTCCCACTTCATGCAGGAGACGTGAGTACTAATCACTTTCCTTTTTGTTCTAGCACCTTCCTAATGAATAGAGCTGTCATGAGAGCAGAGTATTGTGTTGTTCAGCATGCACTGAATCTACACATACAATATCCCGTGTGTTGGTGACTACAGATTAGAAATGCGCTAGTCCAAAACAATTTTATTGTTAACGTGTCTTTTAATTGATGAAGGTAGGCAGATGAATCTGGGAGCAGGCATATAAAAATATCTTTCTGTCTATCTATCTATCTATCTATCTATCTATCTATCTATCTATCTATCTATCTATCTATCTATCTATCTATCTATCTATCTGTCTGTCTGTAATAAAATCTGTTTTTCTTTATCTTGCTTTCTTTTCTTTTCTTTTCTTTGTTTTTCTTTGTTTCTCTCCTGCAGGGGGTCGCAGAGGCCGTGGCAGCAGACGTTGGCGGAGGTGTTTGGAACTCACTGGAAGATTCTGTGGTTCCTGCCGTTCCGAAACCGCCATCCTCTACGGCGGAGCTTTGGCTCCAGATCCCACGTGTAGACAGATCAAGGAGGAGGAGGAGGAGAAACTCACTCTCTGTCCTTCCCTCTCTTCCTTTCTCCAAACGTAAAGATCGAACTGAAAACACTCCTTTGTGAACCAGTGTCGTCTACAGATCAGTGGAATGCAGGTTCCTGGCGGAGCAGGTTCCCTGGTGCAGAGGGCTCATAAAGTTCTTTGCTTTTAAATCTTCCATAACCGTTAAAAAAAGGACTGGTTCACCGCTTAGCTGCTCAACAGCCTGGAAAAGCTGAAGACAACATGCAGTCAATTTTAAAAAATTTTTTTGGTGTTGTTTTGGTGTATAATGGCATCGTGCTGGGTAATGGAGGGATGACAATGAAGATGCTGCCCCTTCTGCCTCATTGTGTCGAGGTTTGTAGCCTTGCTGTTGGTTAAAGAGAGGAAGTGAGCTGAGTAGACCGATTCGTTACCAGGGTAACCCGTATTGGCTGGGATCTGCGCTCTATCTCTCCCTCCTGTGCTGTGCACTGTTTCTGGCGGTTTTGGCTGGTTGGAGGAGGGGGGGGTAGTGGGGTATGGGGTGGGAGGGGGTGCTATTTTGTCTGGCTCTCCAGGACGCAAGCGTTGATGGCTCCCAGGTCGAGCCATGACCTCTGGCAAGAGCTGTGAAGACAGGGACCAGATCCAAAGCCGCCACTTTCAGACACACAGGGACACACACACACACACACACACACTGTTTATCTCTCTGTCTTACACACACACACACACACACACAAACACACACACGCGCGCACACATACACCATGCACACCAGTACACAGGGTCATACTGACTTGTGAGGACCATCCTGCCAAATGCCATCTCTCGCAGCTGACATTAATTTTCACATTAGCTTTGATTTATTTTTGGTTTTCAGGTTGTTTGTGCCTTTTTAAAGAACATACTTTTTATGTTTGTTTGTCTTTTTTTGTTTACTTTTTAATCTGACGTTCTTTGTAAATTTCTTATATATAATTTATTTTTTGCCACCAAAAGTCAGTCAGACACTGATACCGATCTCTCTCTTCCAACATTTTCATATTTTGAAAATGTTTTCTACAGTGTGACTCTTTTGGGGGGGGGGGGGGGGGGGGGGGGGATTATATGATAATCATGGGCACTGGAGATTTTACAAATCAGCACTTAATCAGTCTACCAAATGATCACACCGTTTTTTCTGCCATAATGCCATACTTTTCTTTTTTTGTTTTTGTTTTTTTTTTAACGCTAAAATCCTCCTTGCTCTATCCCAAGGCAAAACACAGATTTGCCAAATATGTTGGAAACCAGATAAGGGGCAATATTTAATAATCATATTTAATAATCAGCCTTAGCTTTAAGACATTAGAATAAAGCCGACATCCATCTTGAGGTGACTGTTTAACTACAGTTCTATACTACTGGTACTCTTTTTAAAAACATGAAGAACGTAACAAAACTGAGTTGACTTACTCTAAGTTTTATGCTACTATTTCACCATCTACCGTCGTCTTGACCAGTGAGACTGATAACGATGTGTTGGTGGTTTTGTTAGAATTGACCACGTTTGTATGTAAATATTTTAAAAAATAAAAAAAAAACCTTTTAAGTGCCTCTTTAAAATAGTTTTCTCTGTAGGATTCAGAGAGACCCTTTTTTCCGTAGTGACCAAAGCCAACCGCAGTTGCTTGCCAGTATCTGTTAATTTCATAGCTAGGGTAAAATTCTTGACAACACTGTCAGTTTGTGTTTCGGCCTCAGTCATTTTTAGACAAACAGTCATATTTGTGGTGAAAATTGTCTTATTTTTTTGTCCCTTGTGTCTTTTATCAAGTGATAGCGTATTGGGGAAGTATCCGCTGAAATATTTGTCATGATTTCTGACATGAATTTGAGATGCACTTGATGTTTAGACTTACACATACAAGTCTTGGTTAATGGGTGAACTTTGATGTCATCATCAGCTCCCCCACATTTCTAGGTTCTAGAATCGAAAATCGTACACTAATTAAATATTATAGTGGAACATGTACTGAAGGATCCCTGGAGAATGTTTGGACTAATGTAAGAAGAAAAAATGCTTGCACGTTTACAGTTTTTTGTTTACAGTTTTTTGTTTGTTTGTTTTGGGGTTGTTGGGTTTTCTTCTTTTTTTTTTCATTTTTTGTGTTTTGGTCACATGACTTGACATGAAGTAGAGCCCAGATCAACGAACTTTGTTTTTTTTTGTTTTTTTTTAATATTCTCGTTCATTTTATACAGCTTGAATGTGTTTTAATGTTTTAGATTCCATATGTTCGTATTTTGTGCGCATGAAATGGAAGTTTGGATTTTGTGCGTGTGAAGTGTGTCAGTTATGGCTTTTCTCATTTTTTTTTAAAAATGGTAATGGTGTTTGTTTTGAAAACTGTTGCTATTGGGTTATTATTGGGAAAATGTAAAGGTTTACTAGTCCGAGAATCTTTAAATCTGTTTCTGACGGCAACAGATAGCATTAGCTGTCAGCAGTCTTCATCTGTTTACACTCCTCTCTCTCTCTCTCTCTCTCTCTCTCTCTCTCTCTCTGTCACTCCATTTTGCCTTTGACTCCTTTGTGAATGTATCCCTAGTTCTCCTACTCTCCCAATAACCACTCCTGTTTCATTAACGGAGCTTTATGATTGGTTGGTTCAAATGCCGGTTCTGCATTACACGCTGAATACCAGTTCCTTGCTGTGATAATCTTGTTTCATATCTAGTGTACCAAAGCATTTTAGCACATAAAGTAGCTGCTCTGTAGTGTCATGCATACACTTTTTCCCATAACCAAACAGTAAGACTTGCATTACCCTGGTGGATGAGCTGAGTGAGGTTATGACAGGACCAGTGGTTGTGTGCATCAGAGCGTATTCATCATATTAGACTTTTACATTACAACACATTTGAGGCTAGAAATAGTGTTATATTATTGTTTAAGTCTTGTAAAAAAACAAAAACAAACTACACCTCGTGCGAAGGACTCAGTTACTTTATCAAAAAACACTGCCTGCCCTCATGGACTGCAGAAAGCACTACCTGTAAACCTTTAACTCCAGGTCTACATCAAGACCTCTAATTTTATTCAGGTGTAAAACAAATGTAAATATTGTTTATTTTGGGGTGTGTCTGCCTTTAAATCAGTCTGCTTGTCTCAAATCAAATGGTATATCTTTACTTTATGATGAGGGAAATCGAAAGTATAATATATATATACAAACTGTTATTAATTCAGATGTAATTCTTTTTTTAAAATAAACTGTTATACACGTTGCAAAAGAGAATGTTTGTGTTTGTGAGCGACTACCTTTATCTTGGTAGGGCTCTGTTGTTTAAAGCTTTTTTCTCATTGGTTGGGACGGTGGAACAGTTGTTGACGTCATTTGAAACAACCTCTTTTAGAGAACGGACTCATTTGTTGTCAAAGAGCCGAAGGTCCAAGGTCGCCTCTCCATTTGTTTCTCTTTAATAAAGAGTTTCCCGGCAGTTTTAAATCATGCCCATATGTGACACAGTCTGTCCTGTCCATCACCGTACAGGGTTATTTTCACAGGCTTACACAAATAAAGCTTCACGGACTCTCTCTTCCATCCAACCTGGAGGACACATGGAATCTTTGTGCTTCCCCGAGAACTCAGATCAGATCGTCTTCACAGACTGATGGCTAGGCCCGCCCATCATCTTCTATAATTATAAGTTCTTGTCTTCATCATGAAACCTACGTACTATAATTTTTTGCAGAGGTCCAGAAGAATCCTCAGCTGTGTTTGGTCCAACGATGATTACATAATGTCATGAAGGAGGCTAATATCTTCTCTTCAAAAACAGTCAGCAATAGATGTTGCTTTTTTGTGCTTTGTGTGTGTGGCATTGCATCACAGGTATACTAAGAAGGACAAAGTGAAACGTGGTTGTGTATGCTGTTTAAAAAAAAAAAAGAATATTTCTGAAATACAAAAGGCACGGATGAGTGCTGGCTCTCATTTTAGAATAACGCCAGTACCTCAGGACATTTCGGTAGACTTTTGTCCTACCGTGGGCTACCCTAAGTCAGGACAGACCTGATTCTGTTAGAGGATTAGTTGAAGAGTGCAAATGTCAACCTGAAAGGTGGCGGAGAACATTGGTTTTGACTTGGCTGGAACAGTTTGGGTAATGGGCTTTCGTAACCTCAATCTCTTTACACAAAGTCATTTTGAGTTCCTCA
This sequence comes from Chanos chanos, assembly GCF_902362185.1. Lineage (NCBI taxonomy): Eukaryota > Metazoa > Chordata > Actinopteri > Gonorynchiformes > Chanidae > Chanos > Chanos chanos. The sequence goes on along the minus strand of NC_044501.1, from coordinate 27,397,446 downwards.
TGTACAAAAGCCAACACGTGGCACAGGTTTGGTCAGTTACAGCTGAAAGGGGTGATCAGGAATTGAATCAAAAGATGAACAGATGTCCACTGGAAATTGAAATCACGTGTATCTTATTTTGTCACCATTGTCCTTACTCTGTTTGACTGACTCCAGACCTGTTAACTTTTGGCTGAAGCCAAACCCAGCGTACATGGATCGACAGGCCAAGGGCCAAGCAACAAAGAGAAGAGTTGAATCCAACAGAATCGTCTTGGGGTGGAGAATAAAGGCACTGTCTCGTGGGTTCCCCTGGACCGGAGTGAAGAACCAATGTCCAAACTGAGAGTACACACGGAATGACCGACTGCTCATAAAACCGAGACAACCAATGAAACCAGTCAGTACATTCTTCAGTTCGACAGATCCACAACCCTGTGCCAGTGTTTATTTATGGACAGGTTGGTTGGTTTGACCAGTGGCATCGCTGATGTTCGCAAAGCCCCTAGCAATATGTGCATGAGTTAAGGTTAGGCATATGCCAACTCTTTAGGTACCAGAGCCTCCCGCTGTGTCAGACCTGGTGTGAATATCTTCTCCTGTGTGAGGGCGTGTGCCAACATTGGCTTCGCTTTTTGTTTCATAAAAAAAGGGACACAATCTGTGATCCTTTGACCTTAACAAATTACACACCTCACGTATCCAATATGTCTACCCTCACAGCACGTTTGTCTTTTTTAAACAAATTTTGTCGCTGTTTGAGCAAGGTTAGTCGAAATTATGAAGATCCCACATGCTACTTAATAACATGCGTTGACGCAAACCCTCCTCAACCTTTGGTTGGGGTAGTCTTTTGGCCGAGCGAGGATCGGAGTTCATTTTCCCTCTAGGAGCGGGTGACCGCGTTGGCATGGCTTTGGGACGTGAGGTCTGGTGGCACAACCTCTCAGCATGCGACAGTGGTGGCTGGCGCCCAGCCACGGGCCCCCCCGTGTGCCTGCCTTTGTTTATCCTTCCCTGGTGTGTGTCAGGGCCTCTGTGGCGATAGGCATAGTGCCAGGCAAAGGCAAGGTGTAATCGTTAAACGTCTGCCTATCCAAACGCCTAATTGTGGGCTTTGAGTCATACGAGAGGTGCTGATGGCCTCTAGTCTATTTAAGCAGCATTAGGGAAAAAAAAACACACACACACACACACACATGCTGTCCGGTGAGATTAGCTTTACCTCCTTTAGAGCTCTGACAGCAGGCCAACGCAGCCAACAACGCAAACTTGACTGCTGTGTTTTTGTATTGGAGAAAGCCACTGAATAATAAAACAGTCTTCTACGGTACGTAGTTGTGCTGAAAGCTCAGTAAAACGCTTTAAAATAAATAAATAAAAAACAGCCTTCATGAGTGTTTTGTCAACGAGACTCACAACCGAGACAACCAGCGAAGAGAGTCAGAGCATATAGCTACTACTGCCTAGATCTGAATCCATATAGAGGGATATTACACGTGCTTTATTAGACCTTCATAAAGCTTGACTCAGTGTTATATTATCCATCACTACATGAGCAATGTGACCAGATCTATGTACATCTCTCGGCTCTCCCCTTAACTGCCACAGATGTGAGAAAGTAAGAAAAACTTTTGCTGGTCCTTGGCCGATAGGATGTGTATTTTTCCTTGAGATAAATGGTATCTGGACCAGTTTGAGCTAGGAGGTAAACATGAAGAGAAGTAAGAGTTAAAAAAAAGAAAAGGAGAAGAAAATGGAGACACCAGACAAGAAGTACAGGGTTAAGTTATAACCTTGCGAGCTAGTTAGAGTCCAGTGTCTATCATCAACATCTATAAAATATATTATAATATATAAAGCAAACCAGATACAAATAAAGTATTATCAAACAAACTCTCCTGCTGGTATGGTTACCAGCTGCTTATTCCGGTGGCCGTAGAGACGAGCGGTTGCCACCATGGTGCCCCAGTTTCCATGGAGATGTACAGTATGGCTCCTGTTTGTCATGGCCCTGGTCTTACTAAGCTCATTGTTCCACAGGAAGCTCTGTTACTTGAGTCCTGAATTGGATGACTTCTGGTCTAGGCCGTTCTCTACGGACCACCTGAAAACTGACTACTTTAGAATCGGGTTACGAGTTTCTAATCCAGCCAAGAATTCGACCCGCAGTTCTCTCGCTAACTGTGCAGTGTTCGTTTTGACATAGAAAACTTTTTTTGGATCAACTTTCTCGGTCTCTTAACTCACTAAAACTTAACAAACCAAACAACAAAACATAATCAACATATTAAATATAACGTTAAGGAAATGTGCTTAATGTTTTTTGGTTTTGTTTTGAAGGTATGTTAGTATGTAAATAAATTTTCCATATGACTTAATAAGCATTTCACTCTATATCTCGTTGCTATTAACTGACGGTCATTTTGATTGATCTGTGTGTCTGGAGCTGTTCTTTAGTCGGCTGAGCATAAAGAGGAGACTTGAGGAAGGATAAACTGAACTTCGATGAGAGGAAAGGCTAGACTTTTATCTTGGGCAGTCACTGTATTTTATACAATGTCTCTCCAGTGAAGTCCAACAAAGAGGTCCTTATGTAAGTCCCCTCAGCTGGCATGCCTGATACAGCGGCAGCAGAGATGGTAGCAAGGAGAGAGAGAGAGAGAGAGAGAGAGAGAGAGAGAGAGGGAGAGAGAGAGCGAGAGAGAGAAAGACTGGTTGGTGAGGGGGGATAAAGGACAATTCATAAGAGAAACAGTGTGTGTATGGTTGTGTGTGTGTGTGTGTGTGTGTGTATGTGTGCATGTGTGCATATGTGTGTGTTGGCTGCACTGTACTCGACAGTAAAATCTGGACCAGGTCAAATCAGTTTAACTGACTTTGCCATGTTTTATAGGCTTTACCCGGCTTCATTAAGCATTTTATCTGACATGTTGTACGGTACGTCCCTCACACTGGCTTTAATATTCTCCACTGCTTTGACTGAAATGATGTGAGCAGGGCCTGTGTTAATATTTCCCCATGTAAATATTCAAAGACCATGCACTCTCAAGAGGAAAGAAAACTCAATGTGATAAAAATTCCCAAAACACACCACCCAAGTGGCTTGTCTTGATTGATGAGAACCACACCCAATCAGAACATCTGTTCCTACACACCACTGCGGCAGTCAGTCATTCACAGTAACTTGTGTGGACCTTTGGAAGAGTCCCCGTGCCCCCCTCCCACCCCCGCCCCCCGCCCCTGCCCTGTCTTCACCTCTGGCACGGTCGGATGCCTCCTGCCCTGGTGCTGTCCAAACTCGGCAGGGGGGGTCTGTTCACGGGCTCGGCGTGTGTCCTGCACGTGAAAGAAGACCCCTGTCATTTCTGACGGGACTCCTGCCGATCCCTTTCTTCACTTGAGTGACAGCAGTGTGTGTGTGTGTGCTTGTGTGTGTGTGTATACACCTCCCAGGAGCTGGGATTGAAACGTCGCCCAGGCCATGAGAGAGAGAGAGAGAGAAAGAGAGAGAGAGAGAGAGAGAGAGAGAGAGCAGTCTTGGCCAAGAGTTAAGACCCCATAGTGGTAACCATCTCACCAAGATAATCTGTGAGGGAATCCAGGCCTCTGAAAATGTATATGACATGCTCTCTGCAATTCGCAAAAATAAATAAATAAATAAACCGGTGAGAAAGACTGCTAAAGGCTGCAGTGGGTCCTTAGATCAAGACATTTTCAAACAGTTGATAAGAGGTATTTAAAAAAAAATGAAAATGAAAAAAAAAGGGCTTGAAAAACAATTCAGCAATATCTTTTGTCATGTTCAGTTTTGAAAAGTTGTGGTTATACTCTGAATGTGAGATGGGTTACAGCAAAAGACTTTTAAAAACTATGTGTGTGCTAGTTGTATACACAGGTAACTGCCAAAATAAAAGAAATACTTGAGTAAAGGAGGGCTACAGTTAATGCTTAGTTAATTAGACAATTGACATCACAACTTGCTTAGAGTCATGTATAAAAATGCCACACAGAACCAGCTGTCCATTGTTTTTGAATCCACAGTTAGCTGAATTTTGAAATAGGGTTTTCATTGGTTAGTTAAATGATTATGAAATCTGCCCCATCTCAGTCACCAGAGTCGCATCCGTGATGGTATTTTCAACAAAGATCCACAAAACTCCACAGAATGGAATTCTTCTCTGAAAATCGTTGCCGCATCTCCTCAGTGGAGCTCCAGACACTGGCGGAATCTGTGCTATGGTGCACTGGGACTGTCCTGGTGGATTGTGGTGACCCATTACCCTGCAAGATACATGAATAACAGACGTGAGTCTGTGCATGTATGCATGTATGACCGCGTTTGCATTTACTCATTAATGGTTTGTTGGATAAACTCTCATTGTCCCATTGAAGAGGTAGCCTTTCAATCATATTTCATTCATTCTAATTTATCAAATCCATATGCGTATTTTTAATATTAATGATTTCACAGCTATGGTTAAATTTTTTTTTTTAAAATACCAATTAAAAAATAAAGACTTGAAAATGAAAGAAAATTAGATATAAAATCATGTTTTGCAAGACGGCTGGAAAAACAAACAACAAAAAATAATATGTGCATTTTTTCCCCATTGGGTTATTCATTCAGAAAGTTGGGCACCAATTTGAAATGTGTGAAATATGTGCAATTTGTTCCCTCGTGCTGTATGTGACGTCCTCAGCGCACACCCCGTAGAATATATAGAGACTCCTATTATGTAAAGAGTTAATTACCCTCCACTACCCTCTTACCCCGGCCCAGCGCCCCCCCCCAACCCCCCTCCCCCATCCTAAAGCAGATGTCTTTCTCTTTGACAGACTGACAGGTGGTCATTTGTGTGCAACTTTGTCCTTCTAACTAATCATGACAGTGGATTTTGTAATTAAACAATTTAACCGAGATTGCCAGATTTATATGCCTCCACGCAATGTGACTGACAGATTTTCATCCTTAACTTTACGTTTTGATGCCTCTCATGCACCATATCTCTTATTAAATGTATATAAATGTTTAACCCCCCTGACCATTAAATGAGACGTTCCAGCGTTAATTACATTTGTAGTGTATTTGAATATTAAATACTGAAATATGTTGCATTTTCCCCCATAGGGCTGGCTTTGCTCAGTAAACTGTCCTAATTAAACAAAATGGCCACCTGTTATTGTCCTAAGATTGGACATCTGGCTAAACAAAAGAGGGAATTATGGGAATAAAACATAATGGAGGGGCCTTGAGGAGTAATATCTAGGATGATATCCATTTTTACGCATCTATTAGTGCTATGATTGGTGGTATTACAGTCCAAAAGCGGCTCTTTGCTCCTGTTCAATTCCGCCCAGCACTAGACTGGGATTAGATGCAAACCAGAACATCTCTGGACATTGTTAATCGTCAATTAGTCACAGACAAGCGCTCTTATTTTTCTAATTATCAAGCCTCACGCTCCATATGGGTCTAGCTGAATCCAAGACTATGTGGCGAACACACATTCAAAGACATGACTGAGTCCTTACTAACCCTGTGAAGACCTCCAAAACCACAACCACATGTTTGTCAGATTTAAATCACTAACTATCCCCAAACAGAATGCATGTCCTAAACGAAATTCATTACGCATTCAAAACATAATTACGATGAACACAACTGCACCTGGTACTTGACCGCACCACGTGGGTGGAGTCCTTACTCGCACTACATGTCCTGCCAAAAAAAGGTTAAAAGAAGTAAACCGTAAGATCAGTGGAGCTGGTGTAAATAATTAATTAAATTTATTCGTGGCTTTGGATAAAAACAAATACAAAAAGGAAACGGTAAGACACAACCTTTGGATCTTCAGAAACTTTAAGTTCAGATCCACAGTGGACGTGATGAAGCCCCAAATCTCTAAAAGGTTGTAGTTCATTTGTATGCGTTAAAAAAGCATGAGCCTCTTTTAATGAGTGTTTGCTCTGAAGCTGGTGTCAGCTGGACATGAATGACTCACCATTTCTTGTCCATTCAAGTGATCGATTAACCTATTGATTTTTCTCCCCCCCTCCACTTCTGTCCTGTAAATCTCACTGCACTTTGCCAAAAAGAGAAGAAATCCTATTAAAACTGGAGTCAGAGAAAATTGTCCTAATCCAATCAAGTCGAGAAAATTTATTGATCTCGGGGGACAAATCAATAAAGTGTGTGTTAGTGATGCTCACTAGAAAAGTCCATGTGGAAAAAACAATTGCTTATCCCCACCTCCCACCACCCATTCACTTTGTTCCTGTGAAAATAACAGAAAAACTGAGACAGGTCCAGTACCTTGGCATAACAATAAAAAAAGTTATATATATCTCTTGATCTGTATTATTCTCAATTGCCAATTAATCAAAGTCAGTTGAAAGAGGGAGGAGCGAAAAGAAAAGTTAAAGCTAAGAATGAAAAGAGAACCAGTTTTACTAAACAGTCATGTGGTATGATGACTCAACGAACCTCACCTAATTTATAGCTCGATGCACAATGAAAAAGTTGAGAAAAATTAAAGTCATAAAGCAGTCAGGGCTGAACAGTCACTTTTCTCCAACTGTCTATTAAGCGCCACCATCTCCTGGAAGCTGCCGGATTTCAGATTTGACACACAGAACGCTCTCACACAATCCCACAATTCACGTGGAGGGGAAACAGCTGGTCTGTCGAGCATTTCAGCGAGGAGGTGGAGGCGAGGAATGCGCCTTTCGGAGGGAAAAGGTCACCATAGGTTACAAAGAGAGCACCAAACGGACCCACAAAGCTAGCTTTCACGCCGCTGTTATGCTGTGGGATAAAGGTTGATGTGTTAATCTCCGAAATGTCACAAAGAAAAAAAAAACAACGAAAAAAACCAAAACATGACTGCTGTTGTTTGTCAGGGACATACATTTCAATGAAGGTTTAATGGTGGAGTGTGGGAAGAAAGCATGCCTGGTAGGGTTAAGATTTATGCTAATGCTAACAGTGGAGAACTTGGTTAGGCTCCAGTATTTCATCCCTCCAGTATTTCAGAGTTTTGCTTAGGAAGAGACTTTGCAGTTCTGCAAATACTCTGTTTTGATGGGTAGAGGAAAAATAAATAACAACAACAACAAAAAAACAAAGGCAATTACAGTGACATCATAAAGTGAGCATTTTAACCTTAAATGCAGATACTGGAAAAGGAAAAGAAAATTCTAGTTTATTTTGTAAATTCCACAAACACAACAGGGTAGTTTGGAAAAAAATGGCGAGAAACTACTCAGTGAGGACCAAAATAACAGACAAAGTTGTTTTTTTTTTTTTCTTCCGGGGGTCAGGGCACACTCAGAAGGTCCCCACCAAGAATCATAACATTAACTTACAGTTCTACTCTGGATCCACTAGATCACTCATCATGACTATCATTCTGTCAGGGATTTCCTCTAAGAGTCTTCAGTTTTAGCTGTGCTAAGTTTATTATACTGACAATGCTGTGTTAAGGCTATCACTGTTGGCCAGAATATTTGAGTCCAAAAAGTTTTAAAAAATCTGATTTTGATCTGTCTTTTGTTCTCACAGAAATGTTTTAAAACAAATCTGTGTAGTCTGACTGAGTGTTTCCATCAATTTACTTTGATTTATCACGTCTTCAGAGCCCACACTCCTCCATGGTAGAGAGAGAAGAATAAATATTTTTAAATGATACAATTTCTTCATATAGTCTTTTGCAGACATAGACAACAATTCATTATCTGACTACATTTTGCTACATGCTGATAAATGTATTCCTTGTCATCAACTGTCTTATCAAATCTGATTCCTTGTAGCTCTCTAAAACACTCTCAACATAACACCTGGCCTGGAAACTGAGTTATTTAGAACTACTGTTGACTCAGTTTTTCATATTAGGTCTACCTCCTCAAGTCCATCTAACGGATCTTGTTTACAGGGTCTTTCTGACCAGGAATGCATCACAGTTCTCCGACTCCACTCATCACTTTACCAGAACACAAATTGTTAAATGAAAGTTTGCACCTGCAGTTTCCACAGTCCTGCTCAAGGAATAACAATACCCTTGACCTTTAAGATCGCCCGTTGAAACACCTGATTCAAATCATGAGCTAATTTCTTAGCACTGGATTTGCAGGGGCAGGTATGTTAGATAAAGAGAAGAACTAAACCCTGCGGAGCTGCGGGCCTCGGTTACTAAGGGTTTCTATCCCAATAAGGGAAGTTCTGAATTTTCAAACTGTAGTTACAGTTTCTGTAGTTATCCTAGTTCCGTCCATCCAAACACTCTGGTTTTTGAAAACCATACATATAGGGTTTTACAGAGTATTGCGTCTGGTAATTGCTGAGTGTCATGAGTAGTTAGGAGACTTTTAAGGATTCGATCTACCGATCTGCAACGAAATAAGTTGAAAAAAAAAAGCCACATTACATGACCCAAAGACAAACAACATCCAATTACGACTTGATCCATCCTTAAACTGAATAATTGTTTAAGGGCTCGTAAAACTGTTAAAATATCTAATGGCCGTCTGTGCGTCAGAGCGCGCAGATGGTTAGATCCTTAAGAATCGGATCTTCAGAGGAAATGGGAAACAGCCAAACTTTAACGGAAGGCTTACCAGTTGGACGCTAAAACCAAGGTTTCGTATAGGTTAATGTATTAAGTGGATGGAAGAGCTGAACACCTGTACAGTTCACTCAGAGTGCTAAAAAAGCGCCAGTAGACGGGATAAGACCGAGAAAGCGATTTGGTTCAACAGAAAGCGCATGCCAAAAAACGGCTGAGCTGCTAATCCAGCCACAGCAGCGCTCAAATCCTTTTTCAGCGAATAGTCTTCTAGATCATGTCTTCTCTCACTTTAGTAAACCTCTTTGTATATGATAAGCCAGAGTAATTCTGCCTAATGCAAAGACAACAAGACACACTTGCGTTACATGAGAAAACAGCTGTTGTAATTCTTACATGCCTTTGTAATTTCTAACATCTATCTAACTGTGACTAACCTTCGTTTCTCTTCATCCTCCCTGAGTTCAAGAACCGTGATAGGATTTTGTTAGGGGCCAAACCGATCGAGAATTTTTGGTGGTCTTTTAACAACAGAGCAATAGAACATTGTTATGATTTTGGTGTGTTTTTAGATGTTTGGACCTTTGATGAATTCTGTTGTAAATAGAGGCTGCCATTAAAAAAAAAAGAGTAAAACATTTATCATGGAAATCTGGTTATTTTGAGTATTGAAGTGACAGTACCAGGATGGTTAGACACTAAGAGAATGTTTGGTTTGTCTAGTCCTCTTGTTCTCCCATGTTCTCCTGTGAGTGTAAATATGAACAACAGTTAATATGTTCTATCATCCTTAAAATGTCTGGCCATGATATACTCAGTACATATAGTAGCTAGTTAGCTACCTAGACAGATGAATCAATTAATAGATGGATACACCGATTATAGTCCCCAAAAGAAGAAAACAACATAATGTGTCATTGGTATTAGAACTGTTATTACCCTTTAGAACTGCTTCAAAGCTGCTTAGCGATAGATTTCATGACTGTTTGGAACTCCACAGGGACATCAGGACATCTTTCATTCCTAAGTAATTCCGAAATTCCATTATTCAGTGTTTTGTTAATGGTGGTGGAAAACATTGTCTTGGGAACTATTCTAGAGTCACCTATGCAAGATCGTTTGAGTTGAGATCTGATGAGTGAGACAGCCAAAGCATAGGGTTTATGTCATTTTAATGTTCATCAATTCAGTAATCACTTAGGTCCTGTGGATAGTGCATCGTCATCCAGGAAGTGGCCACTAACGTCAAGACGGAAATATTCTATCGGATATCTTCCTTCCGAGCATTTGAGCAAATATATACACCTGCAAGACACACTTCACACCATTATACAGGGACCAGAAACATCCGCTCTCTGTAGAAAACACACGTTTGGATGTTTTTTGGCATGCATCACACATACACTCTCTGTTCTTCTTTTATTTTGTACCATGTCTTTTGACTTGCCTCTGAAACCAAAATGTGGGTGTCTGGTGGTGTCCCTCCACGTCAGCATTGCCTTAGCCACAACTTATTATGAAATGTTACCAAAATAAGTTGTGTTCATAATGGAAGCTCCTGCCAATGTGTTGTATCAATCTCCCAATCTTTCAAAGTCACTGATGTCTCTTCCTCTAGCTGTGGTAATCAAAATAATTTGAGGTCGTGCCTGCCCAGGATTTTTACACAGGACACTCAGCATGATGGGATGGTCAGTGCTTAATTAACTCGGGAACCCCTCCCCCCTACACACACACACACACACACACACACACACACACAGACAATTTACTCAAGCGTTTCCTTTATTTTGGCAGTTAATTGTACATACAAATAAGTTTTCATAACAGGGCTTCTAGAGTAGGAAAACATCTGTTGTAATAAGCTTGTAGTGTAATGTGAGATAATAAAGTCCTCAGTGAAGATTAATGAACATATGAACACAGTACGATATCTTGAATATTTGGAGATGAGAGAAGAGGAATTTAATAGTTATGGCTATGAATGCCTTCCTAGACTAAATAAGCCTGTGTCTACAGAGGCTTAGTTGCCTTTGAAAATAGATGAAAATTTTTCCTCATATAATTGAATGAAACTTCTTGGTCCTTTATTAGTATTTTGCCCTGCCAGACAGACAGGTACAAGTGGTACTTTACATGTTTTTTTCATTTTTCATTTTCTTTTCCTGGTAAACATTAACGTCTTCCAAAACCAGTTGATCTACACCCTTAATACTGCCTGTAGTACCCAGATCTTTGCCTTTTATTAAGGTTATTCATGTATTCTCTGACAGTAACTCAGCACCAACAACAACAACAACAGCAAAACAAATTCACTGATTTTGACATTTGACTGTTTTCTTGCATTTGGGGGTTAATCATGTTCTTTGCTGTATTTATTAAGCAATTTGCCTTAACCTGTTCTTACAGCAGCAGCGTAAGCAGTCATTTCGGTTTTTTTTGTTTTGTTTTTTTAAATCACATAGATGGTTAATAATGTGCTGAGTTACCGACCACTTGAAGGCAATATATTTTTAGAACCGTTTCACTGGTTTTCATGTCATAGCATGACCAAAAAATACATTTGTTAAAATGTTACAACTGTTTCAAAACAACCAAAAAAAACATCACCTTTGTCAGCATGTCTTTTTGACTGAAACACATAACAGATAACAATTTAATCATTATACTTTTACATTAAAAGTGACAGAACAGCATAAAGACACAACACTGAATAGTAAGTTACATTACTTGCATTACACCTGAGCTCCATCTGTAAGAGTGTTGATTCTCCCGCGGTGAGAAGTCCTGCTGTAAACGTGCTGCTGACTCTTTAAGTTCTTTAAGTTGAGTTTCTCTGTGTGTATGTAGTTACACAATTCTTTCTGTAGGACTGGAAGCATTTACTAACTACTGAATGAACAGACGCAAGCTACCTGTGTGTGTTTCTCTTGCTCTCTTTCTCTCTCTCTCTCTTTCTCTCTCTCTCTCTCTCTGTGATATGTGAACCGTGCATGGCTCTTGTGTTCGTGAAACTCCCCGGCCTTTGTTTGAAGAAATGAATTCCTATTTGGGCCTGCTCTCATCAGCATGGCTTTTTTTTTTTTTTTGAAAAGGGTTGGTTGTTTTGGGTAGGGGGGGGGGGGGGGGTTAAATGTGTATGTGTGTTGTTATGAGGTGGGGTGTGGTGAACCGGACTGGAGGGGGGAAGGAGGGATGGGGGGTGGGGACAAACCCACGGGTCGAGTCAGAACAATATACAACAGACTAAGAATGCAAATAAAACTTCAGAGCCAGAGCCGACCCCCCCCCCCCCCCCCCAAACCCAACCCCACCCCCCCCTAAGTTGGCTAGCGACCCACTCGCAGGACTCCTTAGTGCACCACAAAAGAATGATGCTCCTGTTCTTTGCTGCAGCTTAAAGAATTAAAACCCTACTGAACAGGGTGTGCATGTGTGTGTGTGTGTGTGAGTGAGTGTGTGTGTATTTGAGTGAGGTGGGGTGGTGTGTGTATGCATGAGGGACACTGATCCTCATCCTGGTCATTACAGCAGCAACAGCGGCAGTGAGGTTGGAGTCCCTCTCTCTCTCTCTCTCTCTCTCTGCCTCTCTCGCTCTCTCTCTCTCTCTCTCTCCCTTTTTTCCCATGATGCCGTGTGATGAGGCTTGGCCTGCATGGGGCTGAAGGCAGGAGAGTGCGGTGGATGTTTGATTAACTGTCTTATCTCGGACCCGAACTCTGTTTTATGACTACTGCTGACAGAAAAATGACTGGCAGAGTAGCACATGGCTCCGTCAAATGGCAGCTTTGCTATGACATGTCAGCCAGGACCTGGTGGATGGTAAGTGTGTGAATGTATTTTTTCTCTCTCTCTCTCCTCTTTTTTTTCTTCTCGTCACCCAATTTAGGAGCACCGTAACTCCTCCTTCAATGTAGGGTATTGCTTGTGTTTCGATAGTTGAAGAGAGGTGAAGTGCTGTGGTGTGTTTGCTGAGCTTTTCTAAGTTCTTTTGGTGTTTTACATGTGTTGTATATTATTTATTTTGTTTCAATTACAACATTTTTTTTTGAGCTGAGGCATTTGAGCAATTTTTGCGTAAATATTTCAGAGATCATTTGAACTAATTCTGTCTCCCTTTCTTTTCTGCATCATAAATAATATTGTTTATGTAGTTGAGAATGTGAGTTGGTAAAGTGGTCACGGATGCCCCTGGCCGTGGTGGTTTAGGGTTATGGTCAGGAGGCAAGGGGGGGTGGCTGATCTCTTTCCCAGGTCAGGGGGTCAGTGTGCTAGTGTGATTGAGGGTGTTGTATCGCGACAAATCACCCACTCACTTCCAAAGTAGCCACGTGCACACTCCTGTGCCAGGAGGGAAGTCAAACTGCTGCTGATTAGAGCTCCACTTGACAAACTAAAAAGCCCTAATGAGAGAAAGAGAGCACGAAACACACACACACACAGAGAGAGAGAGAGAGAGAGAGAGAGAGAGAGAAAGGAAAGCACATCATACAGCTAAGATTCTAAGATTTTCTTACAACTTTAAAAAGTAGCCTAAAAGATTTCGACTTCTTTTAGGCTGTATTTCACAAATTTATGAGCAGCTCTGTCGTCAACTTACCAGCTCTTGTTGCTTCAAAAAGGGCAACACTGACATTCAAGCCTTCTGCGAGATCTCAGTGTCTCTCGTGTACACTAATAAACATTTTTTCTCAGAGTTAGTATATTTGCCTGACAATAGGCTCTTGTCTTGTCTGGGTGACTGAATGAAGCCATGGCTGACTCTATTTCCAGAATGAATATTAATCTCATTGCAAGGGTTGGGAGCCGTTTTTTTTTTCGTCCTTCTCTTTCCTTTCCTCCTGCTGTCGGTCCTGTGTACTGCTACGTCTGTCGATGCTCATCTAAATGGTTATCACGTAAGTCCTGCGGAATTAGACGAGCGTGGGATAAAGTTTGAAGGTGCACTGTTTTTTTTTTTCTGAGAGTCTTCTGTGTTCTGCTCCTTTCATTTCTGTCTGACCCTCCGGCATTTGCTGACTGGAGACCTCAGATGATTTTTGTGGTTGAGGTCGAGGTCGAGGTCGTCTGACCTTAAATAAGAGTTGTTTCCCCCTCCCCTAATTTCCTTGTAATGACTGTTATACCAGCGTAACCTGTGAAATCAAAACTTTATAGAATGCGAGTGTTCAAATTCATGTTGTTTAATGCCCCTGTAACAGAGAACTGTAAAAGATAAACTCTCTCTGAATGATATTTTTTTTCATCGTTAGCATTGATAATCATTTTTGCAAGTCATGATACTCCATTCATTTTAGAATTTGTATCACTGGGTTTGTTCTGTTTTGTTTTAATGTTGCATTAATGGAAATATAATTAATTATAATCAAATATAATTTAACATTATCTGATTCCCACTGTGAGAATGCCTCCTTAATTATGAAGTACAGTTAATTCAGTTAATAGAAGAAGAAGAACGGTGCATAAAGAATACTAACAAACAGCAATGGCGTAAACCTGTTTGCAGCCAAAATGAAATTACATAAGGTTTGTAAGACTAATTTTACACTGCTGTCCACTGTAATATGTTTGCAGTCACATAAGAAATTACATGTTATAACACTGGCTTATTATCCCTTTAAAATGTTTTGAATAGCACATACATGCAAAATATAAATTCCATCTAAATTCCATGATTGATTTAGAAGCAAAGACAAGCCACAAATTGTCACATGTATCTATATATACATATCTACATCTGTCTATATGTTGTGTGTGTGTGTGTGTGTGTAAACCTAAAGACATTTTATTGTACATTTAAAAAACTTCAGCACATCATCACCTCGCCTGATTATGTAGCAGTCCTCGTTCAAAAACATCGACGAATCTTCTAGCAATGTGATGAGTATTGTATGCGTTTTCGGAGACTACGTTTACAAACATTCAAGGGTATATTATGAGCAAATCATTTTTTTTTTTCTAAATGGTTTTTATAGTTTTCAGGAGAGCGGAGGACAAGTTTAGAGAATGAGAGAAACCTGCGTGTGGATAAATGGTGAGTGACATTGCCCGCTAACATAACAGGTCATTTAAGGACTCGCCCCTTAGCCAGGGCTTCCGGCCGGTCAAGTTTATCTCCAGAGCGGTCACAGACAATTCGGGGAGGGAGGGCGAATAGTATACCAAGGGGAACAGGTCAGGTTGAAACATTAGCTGCCCTTTTGAGCTTGGCCAAACGAGTCAGGGACAAACCCCAAGAAAAACATAAGATATTCACCCAAACACAGATGCCTGGGTGGGCGCCGGTGAGTAGGAAACCAGCGTTTGTTGCTAATCTCTACGGCCAACAGTTGTTCATTAAGGTACACCGTTCCCCCCTCCTCTTTTTATTGTTTGTCAGTGTTCTCCCTCGCTCTCTGTTTTTTTCGGGTGGGGGGTGTTGTGTCTTCTTCTCTGGGTACAGCTGGGAAAGCTAATGTCAATTTATATCCAACCTCCCAGCAATCTGGCCCTCAGACAATGCCACTGCGCTCGTGGTGAATTTGGGTCGAAGATTAGCATAATGCCAACTAATCGTGAATAACATTAGCATCGAGCAAGGCGGTAATTAAAAGGATTAGTGGATCGGGGAGGAATAAAATGAAGAAGTTGCGCAGCGGCGACTGTGTTTATGATATGCTCTGGTGAAAACTGGAGACGAAGCACTCATGGGTGTTTGTCAGATGTTGGATGCGTGTTGGCTGAGGCCCACACTTGTAACGAGCTACCAACCGCTTCAGCACTGAGGCAGTCCTCACTCACCTGAACCAGGAGAATGTGTGTGTGTGTGTGTGTGTGAGCGCGCGCGCGCGAAATACATGTGTTCTGTACTTGTTCTAGACTGCGCAGCTGTTAGGGATACGTCAGTTATGTGAAAACCGGAGATAAAACGAATTGACCTCCTGTCGAATTCAGAGGGGCATCGCGTGTTGACTCCATAAATGGTTTTGATGAGTTATGTCGTTTTGTTCATGAGACAGTAGTGAGTTCCAGTCGGTGAGAGTCGATAATTATCAGTGAACTGTATCTAACTGTGTCGTGTCATAAACCATGTCATATTCCCCACAATGAACTGTTGCTGAAGGAAGCTACAGTTTACACAGATTAGATGGGTACGACCTGATAAACCCTGAAATTTATCTGCCCTTACAGTATTCTAGAAAGATTACTCTGCAGAAACCCTGCTTTGCTGATAACACTCAACAACTTGAACAGGCTTTAGAAATGTAGACAGAGGTTTAAGAAGTGTCATTAGATAGGTTAGTCTGAAGTCAACAAACCCATACCTGAGGGGCCAGGTTCTTTTACTTGCAATAAAGGCTTTTTCTCCCTGTATGTTCTGTCCTGCTGTAGTTTTAGGTGGCTTGTTATTTTTGTCTACTCCAGTCATTGTGTTCCTATGGTGAGTCTTGCAGTCCAGCTGACTCTAAAGTCCACCCCATAATTACACTGTAAATTATTAGCTTTGCGAACACGCATCAGAATTAAAGTAGCACTTTCTGTAAGTCTAGTAAAATGTGGAAGATGATAGGGAACAGTGATGCTAAAAAAACATGCAATGGGACATGACATCAGAGCCAATGGAATGTTCTGTGTCATTGTTGTCAGTAGAAACTCTGACAGTGTAACTGTTCTTAAGGAGTCGTGGTCCGATTTTCATCCGCATTAAACTCAGATTTTCTTGGAGACCTCAGCTGCAACCTAATGAAGTCTTATTCTGTCACACTAAACCAGCTCAAGTCCTTTCTCTTCCACTGGTGGCAGTACTAAAAAGTCCTGTTTATTCAGTATATTTTGTAATGCTAACGGCGGCTTATTTTTCTAAAGTGAAGTGGTAAAGATCACACATAATAAGATCAGCTCTGCCAGAGATGTAATGTTACTGCAGTGCTTCTGGCATGATTAAAAATACCTTAAAGCTTCTTTGAAAACTAGAAGACGTTTCTTGTTTTAGATATCAGTGCAGAACATCGGAATAATAAATCCTCTCATATTTGAGAATCATCTATCAATTTGACATAAATTCTTTACTCCTTGGTGCTTATGAAAACACAGATATTGAGAGATGTGTATGACTTGTGTTAACACATTCAATGTCAATGCAGAAAGCACCCAGATGCCACGGTCTGATGGTTAAAGAGAAAAGGGTCTGTAACTCTGAGGAGTATGGATAGACCTGGAGTGACTTGACTGTTCCTGCGCTGTGTGGTCACATCTGAAGCCGCTCCATCCACACTGATTGGAGGAAACAAAGGCCTCATTGTTGCTGTCAGGCTGCGTGGAGGGATGGGGGTGGGGGAATTGGGGAGGGGGGTGTGTTTGGAGGAGTGGGCGAGGAGAGAGAGAGAGAGAGAGAGAGAGACAGACCAGGACAGTCTCACACAGAAAGAACGGCATGTTTTTCCCGCCAGCCTGCATCCCTGTGTCTTTAAAATCTTTTCCCGGTCACAGCTTCACCATTACAGATGACTGTCTCACTGTTACAAATGGCTGCTACCCCATTAGATGTGATGGGCTTCGCTGGCTCTACACAGGATGAACTCAGAGTTCAGCTGAACTGAAAGTGTTAGTCTTGACACAGTTTGGGAGTATTAATGCTCACAACACTGGGTCTTACCAATAATGTCAAAAATACTGATACCAGCAATTACAGTTCTTTAATATTATTAAATACTATTCAGCGACACAACTGTAGTGTCACCAGCAAATCATTTGACAGACACTCAGTCACTGTAAGAAGTAAGAGAGTGATAAACAAAAAGTAATGAAGTAAGGTGGAAGAAATGTAGAACACTGATATGGAATAATTACTGTTATTATTAGTTCATAAATTATAATTAACTTCCCACAGGCAGTTATTTATAATGACTTTATAAATAGAGAATTATTAAAGGTTTAAATAACATTAGACAGTCTTGTATGTAGGAACATGCATGTACCTTGCACTTTTGTGTCATGTCTTTTGAAGTGAAATATTCTTAGACATTTATTGTGTATTTTTATATTTATTTTACTTTCAGTTTATATTTTGACCTGTGTTTCTAATATATTATACTTGATAATATAATATAATATACTTCTAATATAATACTTGATTTCATGCTCTACTCTTTGTGTGTCCTATAACCCTGGTGGTCCAGTGAGGGATACAATGAGAGACTGAACATTAGGGGACAGAAATGAGTACAGATCCTGGCCGTGTCGTGGGGTCAGTGGCACTGATATGTCCGATGTTTACCCAGGGGCTGTTTCTTATCTTGCCGGTTCCTTTAGCGTTGTGCCAAGACCGCCAAAGCAAAGCTTGTGCAGGCCCAGACGGGCCTATTGTTATAGTCCATTATGCTCATTCTTCAGCTCTCCACAGGAACAGGCTCATCGAGTAATTAAGGAATTCTCTGATTAATCTCTCTCTCCCTCTCTCTCTTTCTCTATCTCTTTATCTCTACATTAATGTGCTTCAGTGAATCCGGGCAAATGAAACCACTGATATCTGTACTTTTGAGCTCAGTTGAATCAAACATTTTTTATTCACATCCAAAAACATACAAACAAGCAAACAAACAAACAAACAACAACAACAACAACAAAAGAAGAGACAAACAAAACCATTACTTTTTACTCTTATTCTTTTATTCACTCAATCACTCCACAGAATCCTTCCTATCGAACTGTTACAGTATGATAATAACTAATGTCATTATGTATTTCCCATACTCCTACTACTGTTTCTTACCATGGTCTCCATTACTGCTGCTGCTGTTACTACATCCACCTCAGTAATTCAGTTAATAATTATGAATTATTATAAATCGTAAATCATGTTAATAATACAGTGTTGACAGTTGTAGCTGTCCCAGTAACCCTGCTCTTAGCCTTGTTTAAATAGTCAATTTGAAAAAAAAAAAAATCCTACATTGTAAGAACGATATGGTGCCTAATTGTAAGAGAGAGATGATAATACTTAATAGAGACGCATATTGTCACGCATGTTCTCAGGCCTGACTAGACCCGCCGAGCATCATATTACATACAATTCAGACACATACATGTCACGTCAATCATTGCACACAAAAAATGAATAGAGATGGACACAAACACGGGGGAGGGGGGTAGAGGATGCGAGAGAGAGAGAAAAAAAGAGATTGGGTACAACAGTTGAGTTTTTGTTTTGGCGTGGAAGCCTGCTGCTTCTTCCCTGTTGTTTTAGGATTTTGTTTCGGGAACGCTTATGAACAGAAAGAAGAAGGGATGTTGGCAGTGTGCCGTGTTTACTCTGAAGTTTTCCGTATGTTTATCTGTGCGCCACTGTCCTTGTTCTTTTCACACTTGACGGCTGGTTGGTAGCCTAGTCCTAGGGAACAGAGGGATTTCATGAGCCTTCAGCAGGTGCAGCGAATTTCCCATCAATGTGTGCGCGCGCATCTCTGCCCGAGTGACTGACTTTCCCGTGACGTATCCATGCCAGGTTTATCACACCTGTGTTTTTGTTTCTAAACTTAATAGAGCACGGGACAACTGGCAGGGCCTGTAAGGACGAAAACAATCCTTAGCAAAGCATGTATCCAAATTCCCATTTAAGGTTGCGTTCTCAAAGCCGCCGATTTCATGAGTACACAACACGGATCGCCTAAGAGGTCGATTCTCATCATGCAGCCAAACCAGTACTGTCCGTAACACTGTCTTTGACAACAACTACCACTCTGACAGACCTAGTGCAAAGAATATGTTAAATTTACATGGTAAAACACCATGCATGCACCAAGATTCAGCAATTTCATAATGCCCTATGTCGTGCTCCTGTACTACAGAACAGGCTATGTCCAGTGAGAAGACGACAAAAACAAAACAAACAGACAAGCCAAAACAAAAGAAACCCTTGGGCATAGGACCAGGCTAGCATTCACAGAACTAGTTTCTGAAGGCAGATCAAGAACAAAGTCCAGCATATATTACATTAAGACCTTTTCCGCCACGCTGTTCGCTCTCTTTCACGCCCAATTTAACTTGAGTGTCACAAGGTACGGGACGTGGGCCATGCCATTTCAACTGTTCTCACAGTTCGCCCACAACGGCCTCTCGTGCCCGAAGCTGTGAACTCAAAAGAAAATCCGAGGACCGTGGTCGCGATTACAGGGGGTTGCAGCACGGTAGCAATGTGCCATTCTCAAACATCATTCCAAAATGTTTTTTTCATCATGACTGACCAGCCTTTCCTGTTCCTAATCATATGGTCTGTCTTTCTCAACTTTATTAAAGCGATGTGATACATTTCCTACACAGGTGCACGTTGATATATTGTTTTTCAGATGGAGAGGCGTAGAGTCACGTCCACATACCATTA
Organism: Chanos chanos; assembly: GCF_902362185.1. NCBI lineage: Eukaryota > Metazoa > Chordata > Actinopteri > Gonorynchiformes > Chanidae > Chanos > Chanos chanos. Next base: position 27,377,544 of record NC_044501.1, on the reverse strand, counting down.
CTTTTACAGTGTTCTGTCGCCCTCGACTGGTTAAAATTTGCAATTACAGCACAGCAGAGCTAATCTCAAGGAATTCCTGAAATCCCCTGTTTGTCAATCCTCACAACATTTAATGCAGATTAAGTGCACCGTTTGCGCCTGCTGAGCTGTAATCAGTCTTCCAATACATGTGAAATACATGTGAAATGTGAAATGACTATTAGAAAGTCCTCATTCAAAAGCGACCTCTCTCAAATGAATACATTTCTTTTTTTCAGTTAAAAAGATTCAAATCATAATGCATTTCCGTAGGTTCCATCGTGTTCTTAGAGCTACATCCGATTAGTCATGTATTTACAAAGTATTACAACGACATTGCTGTATTTCCTACCTTGTAAATGTTTAGAGCAATTGTGCCGTCGAGTGGAGAGGTATGCGCAGGAGGCACATGAACAAAAGTTCAAGCTCAGCTAATTCCAGTTAAACATATTTCCTTTGGTATTTCTTGTAGACTGACAGTGTTGTTATGTTCAGAGCCCTGGATATATTCAGGTGTAATGATGGAAATCAAATAGCTGTTTTCATATTTTCACTTCACGCAGTTTCCAAAAAGCTTCATTACGTTATGAACTGTTTATGTATTATCACTGTATGAGTCTGAAGTCGTGGTTTATTGACCCTGATAGAAACACGTAGGAAAAGATGTTTGTAAGCCTGTTATGATCTTGCCGTGACCCGGATTCGAACCGGGGTTGCTGCGGCCACAACGCAGAGTACTAACCACTATACGATCACGGCGAGCCATTGAGACGGCGTGCAAAGTGGGAAAACCATTGTACATGTATTGTGTCACATGTACATGTTTCTGTGCAGTGTTACGAGATAAATTTATTCGTATACGTTATTACACACGCATTACATTAAAAAAAATCTAATATTAAAAGATCAGTGGCAAATAAGTTCAAATGCTTCATATCCTGCTCGGAAGACGCGGTTAAGTTAATACAGACATGCTCGGCTGCAACGTGTAATTTACCACGCGGGTTACATTAAAGCTGAGAATCCAAAATTATCGTATTAAGCGGAATTTGAAAGGCAAGCACACGGTGAACGTTGAACTCATTTTCCTGCACGGTGGCCGTTTGTGGATATATTCAAAGACAGAGAGATAAGTACAGAAAGAAAGAAAGAGAGAGGAGAGGGAAATCTTCTGACCTGAGGAAGAAAGAGGCAGAGAAGAGGGGCAAAAGTAACCTGTAGCCTTGCTCCCAACGTAACGCCATGGCTATATAGACGGTTTATACTGTAAATTTCTCTGCTGTTTCTGTCAGAACATCCTTTCCTATTTTCACGTCGCTCATTTACAGGATCGTCAGGCCATGCACTTCTGAAGTCGAAATTTGCATCATAATCGTTGGAATAACTGAAGCCTTGCGGAGAATTGAGTCATAAGTCAAAAAATAAGCGATACAAATATAATGCACATGCTTTTCTGTAGAAATGTGGGAAAATAATTAATATTTAGTTAAAATTTAGTAGTTGATTTTTAGTTCAAGATTTAGTTGAATGTGCTAGGAGCAGGGGTAGTTCACAGAAACTATAATCTCTGCATTTACAGCTAAACCATCATTTTTGCTTTGACACTGTTAAGGTGGACCTTCTCTGACAGTCACTTCGTGTGTGATGTCTTCAAACTCTTCACGCCTGACGTCAGTGTTTTGTTTTCAGTTTCCGTTCTTGTGACCCACAGCTTTGCACAGTTTGTGAGACAAATCTGATTCCAGTCATCCGTTATTCACCAACCCGTTGTTTACCGCTACTGGTTCAAAACGAACACGCAGTAAAATTGCAGTATAAAGACATAACTCCACAATAACTTAAAACCAGTTTGTAATTCCTAACTGTCCTCGGGCCATATCTAAATCATGTGATATTAAGCGTTAAAGCCGAATAAAGATGGTCTTGGGGGACCCTGAATGTTGCCCTTGTTCATAGGAATTTGAGTAGAGAACGCTGCACGCAGTCATTGGTCCATCACACATCCCGTTTAACATTCTTTTTGTCCAACAGTGGCTTAAGATGGCTCGAGGCAAAGATTGGAAAACGGACTGGTCAGATGGCTCTGTAATATTTAAAAGGGAGGGGAATAAATCCACTCAGCATATATACAGATCTACCGGTTTCTTCTCATTTGATTGTGCTGATAAAATTTCATTGATAGGAGGCTTTGTAATTTGAGGTGGTTCCTTACCTACAGTAGGTGCATTTAAAAATTTGCCGTCCATCTTCTAACTGGACACACACACACACACACACACGCACTAAATTTTCTAGATAAATGATGAAAAACGGAGGCACGTTTTTTTTAAAACAAATATGAATTTACTAAAGGTCTCACTTCTTCAGATTTTCCTCTTACATTTCTCTTTAACACGTTGAGATTCTGACACAATGAGAAGCTGCACTCTCCTCTCTGACCTGCTCTTCTTTAAATAATGAAAATACAGGGAACAACATTTCAACATTTCATGTCCAGTTACATTCCACGGATCCTTTGCAAGTATTTCTATAACTTAAGAATAATATACGTTTGCCACTCCGTTGAAATATAACTGAATGTGACTTTGGAAATCCAAACATGAGGTCAACTTGGATGCTGAACCTATAGTTTAAAAGAACTGCAGAGAGATTATAAATGGACGGTCAGTCCGTTAGCATTGTATTAATTTGTTTGCAGCAGAAAACCAACTCATCAATAGAACAAGCTTATAAAGACAGTGTCATTTGTCTGAGCTTGCTGGGATTCATCAACGAGTAGAGCGATTAGTACGATGGTTGAAATACATTTATTTATTTCTACAAAATTAGAGCACACAGATCAACTGTAATATGTTATCTTATTTAGGCTATTACTTCAAAACAGCCGTAATAAATCAGATATAGACATTTTTAAGACAGAACAGGGACACGAATTTTGACAACGTTCAGAAATATGGTGGCAAACATTCCGGCATGTGTCATATGACCGTCTGATAGAAATGGAAACAGCTGATTATTTTAACATTCCTGCTGTGGACTGTGATATACTGAGAAACAGTCGCATGTTGAGCTCAGGTACTCCTAAAGAGAATAAAACACCCTCAAGTAATGAAATGTAAATCATGAAAATAAATGTTCTTGGTGAAAAAGAGGGGAGGAATCTGAGAGTGCGTCATGTAAGATCTGATTTAATGATGCTCTAACAGTTACAAACGATCTCGAATGAAATGCCAATATTATAATTTCTTCTCGTGCTGAAAAAACAAAAAACAAAAAACAAAAAAACAAAACGTGTCGCTCTCTCGTGCGCCTTTTGGCTTTTTCTCACACTGCACCGAATGTCAGTTCTGAGAAATGCTTTAAAGGCTGGTGTGCCTCTGAAACGGCAACTGTCATTTTGCACATTTGTGCATTTCCAATCCCGCTTTCATGTAAAGCTTTACAGACTTAATAATGAGCTTTGCATATTTTGCCTTTTAAATGTGATGAAAATCGTTCAGCATTAACGTTTTCCGAAGTACTGTTATATTAATCGTGATCTCTGCTATTGTCGTTGTTAGGCAGGAGCATTTCCATTGGATTTAGACAATGTTTTGGCAGAGTTCGGTAGGCTATACACGAGTGCAAAAGTTAGTAGAAAGCGATGAGTCGTTAAATTCTTTATTAGTAAGAGAGGACATTGGTGGCTGTTTGACAAAGATGTAAGACTTGCTTAAGGGAAACTTTTTATAATGATTATTTAACTGGTAATTTTGTTGTGCGAAATGCGATAGTTTTGAGGGAGAATAGCCCAGGAAAATGTGGAGTGATTTGTACTTTGACATTGCTACACGGAGTAAAACAGTTTGAACTTACGCGGATGGTAGAACTGCAGAGCTCCGCGAGCAGGGAATCTGCTCGCACGACACTTCCGAAGTCATAAAAGCTTATCCATCACAAATAAGGGAAACAAAGACACACCTTTCCTTATGAAACGGGTAAAAGTGACACAAAGACATTTTTTCGGAGTCATTTTTGAGTCCCGCCCTTACTGTTGCGTTAACTCCAGTGAGCGCTGAAAAGTTCAGGTCTCAGAAATTTCAACTGATCGTCTTCCTCGCCAGTTGCACTTGGTTGTACGCTACACCCCACCTCCGCATGGTAGCTTTCTGCTTCAGCTCCAGAGATGTTGGATGTAAGACAGTGACTGTTAATTAGAGTGAAGTATTGCACTGCAATGATGAAATAGCCTTTTCTTTTAAAAAATACATGTTTTAACTGTCACGTTGCCTTGAGTTTTTCAGTCATCACAGATGGCATCTTGTGCAATTTGACAACGGCCCAGCTTTATTTGGCTGACCAAATTTAGACGCAGCCTAGGCTGTAAATTGATCAAATAAACATAGGTAGGCAACGGAGAAAAAATATACTAAAATTATCAGAATTCTGCAGATGTTGCTGTGTGTATGTGTGTGTGTGTGTGTGTGTGTGTGTGTGCGTGAGAGAGAGAGAGAGAGAGAGAGAGCACACCATATTTATATTTAGGATCCGTATTTGAAACGTAGCCAAAAAACACATAACAAAAGCAGACAGCTGAACAAAACGCCAGAAGCCCTATGTAAATAAGGTATTTAAATAAAACAGCAATAAAAATGTGGTTTCAATGAACTGAGTTTCTACAGGCTTCGCAACTAAAGCAACATCGAATCTTCTTTGAGATACTTCATCCAGTATGTGCAACTGCCCATAGACCGTTCTTGATCAACTTGTATAATTGTAAAAACAGAGTATGCACATGTATTGACCTATTATAATTGCCCATCTTTGACAAATTTAGATCGTTCTTAGAGGGGATCATCAAAGAAAGTTTACGTTTATTGTGATTTAAAGCAAATAGTTAATGTTTTTTTTAACGCTTTCAGAGCGCTTTGGTTTAGCAGAGAATAAGCCAGCCAGTCAATCAGACCTGTCTCTGAACAATTGTTTGTGTTTGTAAAAGTATGTGTTTGAGTGTGTGTACATATGTGTGCACAGGAATCCGTCAATAATGTCCCCACCTCTAAAAATACTGATTAGCTTAACATAGCTGAGATATTTATTATGAGTCTTATGGTGGAAGCAGGGGTTCGGATGACTGTCATCAGTGCAAAACAGCAATTACCAATATATGCGCATGCAGTTTCTCCCTGTTATATTATGTCTATTAGTATAATTATCAAGCCACTCTCCTGATAAAATAAAATTAAAAAGAAAAAAGACATTGTTCATTTTCGTTGTATTATTGGTGCTTAGATTTAGATTACATAACATAACAGACCGTAATTTAATCAACAACAACAACGTTGTTTTTATAGTAGTTGTTATTGTTCACGTGTTCACTTCTTCCACCGTTCATCGTAATAGGGTTAAAAAAAATACCCGAACTTCGCCCGTTCTCATTTTCATAGGACGCGGTCCATCTTAATATGCAAATAGCGACACTGACTGTCGAGCGGAAGTGAGAGGCCGAGGGCATGGAATGGAGCGCGGAGGTCCACCGGCGCTTCAGCCAATGAGAGACGAGGTTGCGATTCCAAGTGCGCAGCTCCCTTTGGCTGCCGTAAGCAGCAGCGACAACAGCCAGACAGAGAAACGAAGGCGCAGACCTGCCCAGTTCCAAAAACTCAGCCTCTTCTGGATCGCGTTCAACTGAACGACCAAAACCTATCCAAAAGTCTGGCTTACAGAGGAAGGAAGATAAAAAATCAGAGGTGCTTGCTGACTTGATTTTGCCGCCTGACTGCCAAGATTTCTCTTCCGGTGTTGATTTTTTTGAAAGCACTACAGCGTGAAAAGACGAGAGAGAAAAAAAAAATCTAAAAAAGCACAAATTTTGAACTTGAGTCATGTGAAGGTACCAGCTTCTGTTTAACCAAGCTTCCAGGATCCAGAGTAAATTCATGCAATACAGTGCAATGGTACGTGAACATGGCATTAACTTCTTGCTGTTATTATGTGATTAATATTTTTCTCGAGTTTCTGTGTAACCTATGCATATAAGCGACCGTCTGTAGATAGTTTCCATTTTTGACTGAATGGACTGAAACCGGTGGAGAGGGGAAAACGATAGATGTTGGGATTGTTTAGCCTGTGTTTTGGATTGGCAGCTTTCCTGCGAGGGTCATATCGTAGTGTCAGAATTCGGAGGGAGAGTTTGCGCCTAAAGAGAACCGGTCTTGGCATTTATCCTGCTTTGCAAAACTCTCCTCCCCTCTTCTATGGCACTGCACTTTTGGAACATCGCAGGGCTGTACAATAGAACCCCCCCTCCCCAGCAGTCGTGTTTTAAAATATTGGTCGGTATTCCTCACAATGTCTCCGCAATTCCACGACTTTCGTGTAAGACATTATCTAGTTGCGGAACTTTTAACATCAGTTTATTGCTTAATCGCACCTTCATATAGGCAAAGTAACCTACATTTTAAATCGCGTTGATTCTCTCCTTTGGACGGGACGGCAATGTCTTTGATTAACTTTCTGAGTCCGTTCGTACATACCAGTCAAATAAGGGTTAAGAGCTCGACTGTTAAGAGTATTACTGATATTTTGTGTTTTCGTATTTAATCAGTTAGCATTGAAGCAGCGTTCTTAAATTCCTTCGATCAATCTCCACTGCAGTTTGTGCTGTGCCCTTTACTAGGTCTCTGTTTGAGCGCAGTGGGTCAACGTTTGGCGACGTGTGGGCTGGACCGAGGGGTTAGGAGAAGTCCTCGTCGGCTTTGACACAAGATGCCGAAGTGACGTGACAAGAATCGTTATTAGTTCTGAAAGCAAACCTGGCTCGTGTTTACCCACATTTCACCGCACTGTCATATGTGACAGAGCCGTAGAGTTTTGTCGCGTGGTGTCGATTTTTTATTTTTAACTTAAAAGGGCGCCAAAGTCAAACCACCAACATTTTGTCAGAGGTAGTCTCAATCCGAGAAAAGTCCCTTGTCCTTAAATAGCCTATGGAACTTAATTCGTGTTTCACAATGGATTCTGCCAATCACCCATTCAAGTGACTGTTCAAGTCATGCTTGTCGACTGTAAATCTTTTTGTGTTTTCTGAACAGCTGTAACTGAAACACCTATGACAGTGTGAAAAAAAAAACTGGTTCCACTGTTTTGTTAACACTGTTTACATGCGAAACTTTCACAGCGTTACCTAAGCCTGCTTCTGTGATGGATAATGGATTATGAAAGTTAACGTGTGCAAGTAAAAGGGCCGGTCACTCTTCACCTTACATACATTTCACGGTCTCTTGTGCTTGTATATCGCACGAGACGTTCTGTTTCCGGGCGGTATTATAAACTTAGCGAGTACAGCAATGTGAATATGACTGCACCGGAAAAGAGGGTGTCACAATTCTATGCTGAGGCATTTATTGTTAGGGAATCTGCAAGGACTTCAATTTAATAGACAATTACGCTTCTACTGTGCAGAAATATGCGAATTTATTAAAGCTGTATTGTAGGACATTGTATCTACTGTGAAAGGCTATACTCTATCTAATCGTTGTCGCTTGATTGTAGACGCAGGGAAGGATATGCATAAACCACATATATTTTTGTAGGTAGGCAACACTTTAACAGACTACACATTAATGACATTTCTTGCACAGTGTTGGTTAATTGGCTGTGCGGATATCTCTAGGTGCGCGCATGGACGGTTCGGAGTTTAAGTTCGGGTAGGCCCTCAAACGGACGGAAAATTCCATTTCTTCTCTATACGAACATAGCCCAGAGTTCTCGTTTCATAAATCCCAACTCTCAGAGAGAAGGGGAAATGTAAACTTGAATGCAGTGGTTTGAGAAAGAGTCGAGAAGGTGGGCTGGTGAAATAGAATGCGTTTGCTGGAAGAGGAGGAGTATGACTGTAATTAAACGGGAAAAAAATCTTGAGACTGATTTGTTAGGATCGCGCAGTCCAGAGGGTGTTGCCGATCGATATTAGTCTTATATCAAGTTTGTAGAACAAACAAAGGATAAGAAAGTTGGTGCGCTTTAATTTTTTATATCGGACCCATTAAACTTTTTCTTTTCGTCATAATTTCAGATTCCGGTAGTGTGCTTTTTGTGCTCGTGACTTGTTCGGGCTCAGCACAGTCCTCGCGGATGCGTCCCGATTTATTGAAGTTACTCGTTTGAAATTCGTTGTGTTGCCAACACCTCGTTCGGAGCGCTTTGATGTAAGACCTTGGATCTGCAAAGTTTTCTTCTGTTCACCGGTTGGAATTTAATTTCGGTTTTAATGAGGATATCTTCATCACTACCGTGCACGGTGCAGCACGGGCACCGAGGAATGAACCGATAATATTAATATCTGACCGTCTGAGGGGCTCCGGTGACCGATCGAACTATCGTTTTTCGCCAAGGTCACGATGTATTCTCCAATTTGTCTCACACAGGTACAATATTCTCCTTTCGATTGCTGATTAACTAATTGGTTGCTCAGGTTGTACAATCAAGGTGCCGTTGTTATTGTACTGTTGCAGGCAGTTTTATTTTCAGATTTTTCTTGTTAGACTTGGAAGTATGAGGGTTCTTGTCCGATCCTGAGTTAATGCAGATTTATAGTACTTTAAGGGATGTCATACAATAGTGGGATGAATGTGTCTTTTAGTATTGATAAAACTCTTTACCCTAACCCGTTTAGTACACATTAGCCACTGCGAGGACGCTGCTTCGGTAAAATGTGACTTTTTTTCAGTTGGTAAGACATTTTTATGTGTAAGAGACTGTGCCGGTGCTGCGTGTTGCCACACTTTGCATATATACGTGAATGCATTCTCCAACGTACGCGTTAACGAATTGGCTACAATATATAACCATTGTTATCTCGTTTCTTCTAACATAGGCATGTATGTGTAATTGGCAAAAACGAACAACGACCGAGACACTAAATCAAGTCTTGATTCAACAACGTAAGAATATTATCAGACTGACAAACTGTCTTAACTGAATAAATAGACGTTTCTCGTAAAAAGAAACGAATTTAACAATGGATATACAAGCAGACACACAAAAACTGAATTAGATTGAACATTTTACGAAATAAGCTCCTTTCACTAAAGTGCATTTTGATTACAACAAAAAGAAAAAAAAAAGAAAACTCAGTTGAACCGAGGAGCCTCTCACACATAGTGAATTAAGATGGAAGCAGTGATAAGGTTGATTCAGTGCTTGGACAGAGTCCGTGGGCTTTGGCTGACACAATTTTAGTGTTTATATTTTACTTGGCATCAGACAGTGATTGACTGAGATATGGGCAGTGTAAAGGCGCGCGCGGCTTGCATGACCCTCAACCCGACTGCCGTGCGGTGGAAGTCAAGAGGTGTTTTAGCCCTTTGGTCTTGTCGATTCGACGAGGATTTTTAACCCACTGTAAATAAAGGAGACAGAAATGGTAAAATGTTGTAAAATACAATGTGAGACTGCAAGCATACATGAACGGTAGACTGGGATACCAAATCGACATTTTATTTAACTCATCACAGACGACATACCTAAAATAATCTGCTGTGTTTTTTTTAATTAAGCCTATATTTGCTTTCTACACGCATGTCAAATTTAACTAAGAATGTGGCGATGATGCTTAAAAATCTTGCTTCAAAAAAATGAAAGCTTTTAAGTAACTTGAATAAAAAAGAGATAAGTGTTTAGGTATTTCGCGAGTTTACAGCCAACTGAATAAGTTAAGACCTGAAACATTAAAAACGATCTACGATTTTAGTACATCAGCATTTCATGTTCATGTTGATTTGTCTACTGTCAAATCCTATACATTTTGTGAAAACATACAGAATGTAATTAAATATATATTTGCATGACGGCATATCCTTTCGTGCAGAGCAAATCTTAATTCTATAGTAAGTATGTCCTAATTTCTCTATTGATTTACACAAGGACCACATTAAGACTGCGTACCGTAGCGTGCGCGACGTGTCGGTGTTTGGAATGAATACGTTTGTGGCTTCTTGGCTGTGTATACGAGGCTAGCAGGGGGGTAGAGATAGTGAGCGGATTACCAGTTGTGGTTTTCCAAAGAGCGGCTGGCAGCCTGCACGAAGAACAATATGTGGTTTAACTACTACGCGATTTATACAAATCACTGCTCTTGCAGTTTTGCGGCTTGATTAAACAGGAATCAAGAGAAAGTTCATATATAGGCCCTCTTTTCACTCAAATATTCTATCATCGTCCTTCTAAGATTACTTTTAGTTTCAAACTTTTTTTAATGCTCATTTTTCACCTTTCCTGTTTCTGGGGTGATTTCAGACTGACAAAACTATAATAAAATAAATAAATAAATGACTAATTTTATCAAAGGTAATGACAGTCATAGTAACAAAGGTAACAGTGGCAGTCACACACATTGAATCCTATTTGAATTATTTGCTCATGGTTTTTTGTTTTTTTTTGGTTTAAACTCTTTTCAAATTTGTTAAAACTCTTGGCCTCAGTAGAATGATTCAGTAAGCTGTCTCACCGATGTGGCTTGCAATATCAGACATGCGGAGTAACATTATCCAAAGAATGGTCAATTGTCTGTAAAATTGGGAAATGTTTTTTTGTTCTAGAATGTGGCATAACAAACTGCGAGGCATAAGAAGACCAACGAAAAAAGTGTGTGTGGGGGGTATACATGGTTAGAGTAACTGTGGGTGAATCCTACAGACATGAGGAGAACTGGAGGTTTGTGAATGCCAGCCTGGCACTGGGCGTTTTTGAAGCTACCCTTAGAAGAGAACTCAAGGGGCACAAAGAATGTTCCGGCGGTGCCAAGATGCCATTTTCATTGTCCATCTTGGTTTGATTTTCGGAGCGGCTTGGAATAATTGCCATGCATTTGTGCTAGCAAATTAAGTGATTCCCCCAGACCGCAAAACCTCCCTCAGTGATGGGGCAGAGTCACTACCCCAGTCCCTCCTGTTTTCCAGCATAGAAGTTTCCTTTTTTTATTAATCTTTTTTTGACTCAATTTTTTTTCTCCTTCTCCCATGTCCGCTGGTCTGAATTTGGGACATCCTCAAAGCTGTGTGTGGAAGGAGAAAATGCAATTTTGCTGTGTTTCGGTAATGCTACCATGCAGGTCTGCTTGATACTTTTGATATGGTATTAAGAGGTGTGTGTGTGTGTGTGTGTGTGTGTGTGTGTGTGGGGCAAAGCCCCCCTCCAGAACCCCCCTCCATTGGTGGTGTTTTGACTCTGAGCATGCTCACAGACTGGGAGAAAGAAAGAGAGAGAGAGAGAGAGAGAGAGAGAGAGAGAGAGACAGAGAGAGAGAGAGAAGCCACTTGGCAGGCTTGCTTCGTGTTTGTGTGCTTTGTGTTGGTGTCGAGCGGGCTGTCCTAGTAAACAGTGGCGTCCTCTTTCTAATCCACGTCCAGCACTTGCAACCTGAACTAGGCCAAGCCAGCCTAGGAGGACTGGGCGACTGGAAATGGTAGAGCAGATGAGCAGTTTTTTTTTTTTTTTTTAAATTCAGATAGCCTTTTTTTTTTTTGCTTACAGCAATTGTGTGGCGGTAGCATTTTTAGCCACATGAGGTTTCCATAAACTCTGAAAGAGAAGGAGTAGCCAACATCAGACGTGTAAACAGGACGCAGACAAGTCTCTGTAGATTGTTTACGGCACGTAATCGCTTAGATGGGGTCACTGCGTTTTTTTGGCTTCTCCTGGTACTGCAGTCTACTCTAGCGCGCCGCATGAGTAGCCTGTTTGTTTGTTTGTTTGTTTGTTTTTTCTTCCTCAAGTTGTATGTGAGTGTGTGTGTGTGTGTGTGTATTTTTCCTCCCCTAAGTGTCTGTTTCATCTTGGCTAGGAAGACTCTTGGCTAATTGACATAGGAACCTTTGCCAAGAAGGTCTCCATGACTTGTGCTACATGACCGCTCATGTTAACCTCTTTTCCTCTTTTTTCTTCTTTCTCTCCCCCTCTTCCTCTCCCTCTCTCTCTCTCTCTCTCTGTCTCCCTCTCTCTCATACTCTTTCTTTCTTCAGGATGAGTTTCATCCCTTCATCGAAGCACTTCTCCCTCACGTCCGTGCAATCGCCTACACCTGGTTCAACCTGCAGGCCCGCAAACGCAAATATTTCAAGAAGCACGAAAAGCGCATGTCCAAGGATGAAGAACGGGCGGTCAAGGACGAGCTCCTGAGCGAGAAGCCGGAGGTCAAGCAGAAATGGGCGTCCCGGCTGCTGGCCAAGCTCCGTAAGGACATTCGGCAGGAGTACCGGGAGGACTTTGTGCTGAGTGTGACGGGTAAGAAACACGCCTGCTGCGTCCTCTCGAACCCGGACCAGAAAGGCAAGATCCGACGCATCGACTGCCTGAGGCAGGCCGACAAGGTGTGGCGTCTGGACCTGGTGATGGTCATCCTTTTCAAGGGCATCCCTTTGGAAAGTACGGACGGCGAGAGACTTGTCAAGTCGCCGCACTGCACCAACCCAGCACTTTGTGTCCAGCCACATCATATCACAGTGTCCGTTAAGGAGCTGGACTTGTTTCTAGCGTACTATGTCCAGGACCAAGGTAAGCAGATGGAACGGAGGAAGTGGTGTATGGTGCTAGAGGAGGTGTGTGTGTGTGTGTGTGTGTGTGTGTGTGTGGGTGTGTGTGTGTGTGTGTGTGTGTGTGTGTGTGTCTCTGTGCGTGTGTTACTGGGAGATACTGCATCATGGGTCACACTCATCACTTTTGTAAGAGGTTGACTGACATGGCCAAGGCAAAACGAATGAGAAGAACAGTCACATTTGAAATATGTCCCAAAGAAGCAGAGTTTCCCATTTCCACACACCCTAACAGCCTCTTACCTTTTCATTTATGTGCACACCCACACCGTGAAACATTCCTATTAACATAGTAACAATTTGATCCAAATAATAGCGTGTGTATCTGAAGTTATTTTCGGCTTGCTTTGAAATGTAAGGATGTAGGGTGTTACAGGAGGGTTAATTCTGAAACATATATGCATTGATAAACATGTGTGACAGTGTGACATTTTGGAGGTATGTTTTCAGTGTTTATTGTATCTATGCAGGATTGTCAGTTTATGTTAATAACTTAAATCGTGTATATATTTAAAGAAGAAAGAAAGGACCAAGTTAGGGAATCCATATCGCATCTTTCAGAATGAATCAAGACTTCTGTTACAACCATAGATATTTGCTTTTTGCTTTTTTAATGTTTTTTTTTTTTTTTAGATTAGATTGTTGAGAGTCATAGCTGTCACATTTCAGATGAGTCAGTGTTTGAATTCTGAACTGAAAACTGCAGAATTCTTTTTTGATTTCTGTGAAATCTGTAATCTGTAAAATTTATTTGACCCCCCTAAAGGCAAATAGGCCTGTTTTAATCTAATTTAATCTATTCATTCTGTTATGGTAAAATTACTGGTCAAAGTAATGGGCATGGATTGGAAAATTGTGTATTTAACATTTAGAAATTTAAATGCACGCAGTTTTTTTCTGCCGTTTAGGATGAAAAGGCCAAGACAACATTTTACAAATAACAAACAAACAAACAAAAAAATAAATAAAACCCCATGAAATTAAACACAGCAAAAAAAACCCCCAAAAACAAAATACAACAACAACAAACACAGCTGAAAAAAAGAAAATGTGAAGAGCCAGTTGAAACTGGAGGGAATGGTTAGTTAGGTGTTGATTCTTTGGTGACTAGCTATAAGATCCTGGCTCTGTTGTAGCCTGTTTTAAGAGAACTGTCTCCTCACTCTGAAAGGAGCGTTCAGATGCTTGACAAGAACAATTTTATTAACCTTCACTCTATCCTAAGTCATTTCTTATATGTTTTTTTGGGTTGGGGAATGCTTTTTCAGTCCTCGGTAAACACCAACGTTCAGTCTCAGTCATAGTAAATTAAAGATGTGTGTGTGTGTGTGTGAGAGAGAGAGAGAGTGTGAGTGGCTGTGTGTGTGTGTGTGAGAGAGAGAGAGAGTTTGTGAATGCGTGTGTGTTAGAGGGAGTTTGTATGTGTGAGCGAGAGTGTTTGTGTGTGTGTGTGTGCGTGTGTGCGCGTGTGTATGTATGTGTGTGTGTGTTTGTGTGAGAGAGAGAGAATGTGTGTGTTAGGGCGAGAGAGTGTGTGAATGTATGTGTGTGTGTGTGTGTGTGTGTGTGTGTATGTGTGTATCTGTGTGTGTGTGTGTGTGTGTGTGTGTATGTGTGTGTGATTGTGTAGAGTGTAACAGTAGGACTAGAGGAGCCATCTAGGAGACCCATTATCACACAGCTCTTTGCCTCCATTTTGTGCGGGTGAAGTGCCAGGGAAAGCAGAAGGCATTGCGGAGAGATAATAATGGTTGCCACTGGCACCGCGGTTGGCATCAGACCCTCTTTTGTGTCTTTGTAGGATAGCATTCACTCACTGGTTGGCACTGAGAATGCCCGCCCTTTTTGTGTCTTTGATATCGGCACATACTAGACACAGGGTCAAAAGAAGGCTTTTTTTAAAAATATTATTATTATTATAATTCTAAAATGTAAACGATGATAAATACTCAGCCTTAATTTAAAAGCTTCGTAAACCTTAAAGCATCCCTTAATTGTTACAATTTACTGCATTTTTCAAAAGCTACTGACACACTGTTGTAAATAACTGAAGTAGATAATGATGATAAATTGGCTTGGTTTTGGTCAGCTACAGTCTTCATTTGTGTGCTTTATATTGGGAAACTTGGATAGTTGTCTGGAATGACTTGTAAATCTCCCTCTTAAACTCAGAAAACATTCACTCTTAAAATATGCTGTTAAAAGAGCAGTAGTGAACAGTAGTGAACGGCAACCATTTAACCTCCATCGTGTCGGACCCATTTTCACACCGTGTAGGGCAGTTCTTTTCCCCTCCCTGTTTGCTTTTTGCTAATTTGGGAAAAAAAGACGGGTGGCAAATAAAGGGTAAAACTAACAACAGCCAGCAAAAAAAAAAGGATTCATTGGTGGGGAGTTGTTGGGAGGGGGTGTAGTTTGCACCCAGTTAGTGGTTCTTGTCTCCAGACAATACATTCACATTGTGCTAGCTTGCAGGGTGTGCCGCCATTTTGTTTGCGTGGTGCCAAGAGAGAAGGAAGGGAAAAGTGCCAGTGATGGTTGTCGGAGGTACGGAGGTTGGCATTGAACCCTCATTGTCTGTTTGCAGCGTGCCTTTGATTCGTTAGCTGGCATCCGCAATGCAGTGGGCACGTTGAGGAGAATGGGAGCTACTGCCATGGTGATTTTTTGGTCGGGGGTTTAAAAGTAATGCGAGAAAAAAAAAAACCCTGAAACAAATAAGACCGGAGAAAACATTCACGGTGCTGGCATCTCATTACGATTATAAAGTTAAGGTGCAGCTTTTGCTCGCCGGCATTTGAGAATTTTCATAGAAAACTTTTTTTTGCAAAGCTAGTCAGGATTCCGTTGGACTTCATTCGCCAAGCCATTTTTAAGATTTGTCCCCCTCGCCTCTGTTTGCTCTTGTGCTCGGTAATATTTTTTTCCCATCAACTCATCGTCAATAATCAGCAATAACAGTTGCGTTACATTGCCTTAGCTCTGGAGATACATAAACATGGTCTCTGAACAGAAAATCCCTTGCCACCTGCTGCTAACGGGACGCTAGCATGTGACTACGTAGGACCCGGGCAGAATGCCCCCTGTTCTTTGGGCAGAGCTGCAGTGGCCACAGCAGTGTGGTGAATACCCTGTAGAATGACCGTTGATGTGGGGGTGCCGGGGTACGGGGGTTGTCGGCGGGCATTGTGCCATCCTTTGCCTTTCAGACTTCGTGGACGTTTTTTTGTTTGTTTGTTTGTTTGTTTGTTTTTGTGCTAGCTATTTCCCAATCTGGTGCTCTCCACTGGCAAGAAAATCACCGTAAGTCTATTACTGCTGTGAAATAATAGTAGGAGTGATTGATAATTTGATAACATCCCCAAAACAGTAAAAGGAGACTCACTTTTTTGTTTCAACAAACACATAGCTTTGTGTACTCCGTGATCTTTCTGACAAGTGATCTACAATAATTTTGTTCCGATGAGAAAAGTTTCACTAATAGTTCCATATGAGATGAAGGCGAGTGAAATAAAAAGGAACTACTCTTTCACACATGCTTTAAAGTCATTGATGGGATAGTTTGAAGTCACTGATGTCCCTCAAGTTTAGTCAGTCGTTATGAAAAGCAAACAAATGGGTTCTTTTTTTTGTGATTTGGATGGTTGTTAGAAATCATATTTAGTTTTTAAACGTTTTCTTTTTTCTTGTTTTTTTTTTTGTTTTTTTTTTTTAAATCCCATCCAGCCTGTAATTTGTATTCTTCATGGTTCTGTTGATAGAGTTCAAATCCAGATGTGAAAAGTGTGCTCATGTTTCTTGAATTCCGAGCTGTTGATTCCCTCCGGCGCTCTGAGTCGAGTCAGGACGTGTTGACTGACGAGCGTCTTTGCCAGGTTTCATTTCACAACTTTGATTCGTTTTAGAAGAATGAGTCTCATCTGACACAGGTGGAAGAAGTTCTTCACCAAACTGGATTTTTTTTTTTCCGGGGGAGGTAGTGTGATAGTGAAAGGCATGCAGAAGAAACAGTTTGCCAATTAAAGAGAACTATTGTTTGGTACAGAAGTCGAGAATGTGATTCATGTGTTGGCATTTCAGGAAGGTTTGTTACAGGACACAGAATGATCTGAATGACTGAACAAAATGCAGCCGTAAAGAAAGTTGATTAGGTTTTTGTTCTTCATCAAACTGTTCAGTTTTGTTATTTACTGATTTATTTCTTTTTAAAAAAAATCCATTTCATTTATCTCTGCTTCAGTTTGGAATATCTTTTCGTCATGGCTCGGCCGTGTTTGGATTGTAGTTTTCGCCGTATGATGTTAGTGTCCAAATAAACACAAAAATCCTTCAAAAATCGCCTCTGGCCTACATCAGCAAAGTAGGGGTTTATTCTATTCATAAATATTTACAGTTGTCTGGCGCCCACCCCACCCCCCCCACCATGTATTCCAAGAATTCATATATAACAGTATTAAAAAAAAACCCAAAAACAGAGAATTCTATACGCCCAGAATTATTTTCAGCGGCATTCCTGTTTATTCCTAAACGTCTCACCACATCGAATTGCTTGATATGGTTTTTTTCTCTGTCAGCAGTTTAATAGATGGAGGGAGTTTTCTGTGGTTTCTTGACATTTTGTCAGGGGCTTTAGGGGGTTAACTCAATCAGAGCAGGTTATCTTGGATAGCAGGCTGACAAGAACCATCATGTTTTTTTTCTCTCTTCTCTTCCAAAACATTTGTCTTCTTCCTTTCTTTTTCCCCCCGTCTTCTCTTCCTGAAGAAGCCAACGTTTTTTGTTTTTTACGAGCCTGACATCCCTGGATTTGGATGAATTGTTCCTAATTTGTTCTACCGCGTAAAGTGGTCTGTTTTATTGGGGTCAGCCTTTGCCCTCTGACCCCTGTGCCGTGACCTCCAGCAGTTGGGATGCGGTTGGTGTTCTGTGAAGTTTAATTGAGCAAAACAGATCTGTGAAAACACACCAGTGGTTCTAAGCACGTGGGTGTAGCCAGGGGGGCGGTATGGGTTGGAGTCATGGGAGGGCTTGTTTGGAGTACCCGTGGTCTTACGAGGGGTGGAGAGTATGAGTGTACCTGAGGTCGGGACCCCCCCGCCCCTCCCCTTTCCCTTGACCTTTGCCTGTCTGGGTCAGTAGAGCGACCTCCAACTCTCCTCCCATTTATCAGGTTCCTTCCACTTGTCTGTCAGTCTACACAGGACACCCCCCTCCAGAGTGCCTCCTCTATGACTGAAGTGTGTGTGTGTGTGTGTGTGTGTGTGTGTGTGTGCGTGTGTGTGAGAGAGAGAGAGAGTGAGTGAGAGAGAGTGAGAGTGTTTGTTTCTCGTTTTCCAGCTGACTGCCTGTGAGGCATTGCCAGGGGCAGCCAGTGTGACCGAGGGGTAGGGGGGTGGTGTGTGTGTGTGTGTGTGCGTGTGTGTGTTTGGGAGGAGGGGTACACAGCTGATGCTGGTGTCTAAACTCTACTTTTGGCTTGCGCGCCTCCCTTTTTTCTCACCCCACTCTCTCTCTTTCCCTCTCTCTCAGTCTCTCTCTCTCTCTTTGGCTCTCTGTATCAGGCCCTCTCAGAGCTCCTTGTACCAGCTCTCTCTGTCTGTCTGTCTGTCTGTCTCTCTGGTTATGAAGGCAACCCTGTGACTTACTCTTTACCCTGCTGTACTTCTCTTCAGTCTCAGATCCACTCCACACAGACAGTTTCTCATTCACAGCAAAAGACAGACTGAGGTGACACTAAACGTTTCGTTTCGAAACCACAACCACTCATTGCAGACCGTTATTCAGCACACAAGCACAGAGAACACTGCCACAATAATGTTTTTTTTTTTTATCACTTGCTTTTTTTTTTTTGGCCAGCTGATTGTTTCCAGCAAACTTTGCTGCTGTGGTGCGATGACACACATAGGAGGAGAAAGGAAAAGTGTGTGTGTGCGAGCGCGTGTGTATGTGATGCACGACCGATCCTGGTGGATGCTGATGAGGACTGCCAGACCATTACAGATGGTGCCCCGAACAGTCATTCCTTTTTCTTTTTTTTTCTCTCACTCTTTTCTCGCTCTCTCTCTCTCCCCCCACCACTTTTTTTTTTTTGCCAGACAGAAGCGTTTGTTGGTGCTTTGCTTTCAAAAGGAACGACAACAACGCACGACTTGGTTTCAGTTGTGGTAATGAAAGGCAATAGCTGCTGTTTGATGTTTTTAGTGCATTAGTGCGCCGGCACATTAAACATAAAGAGCGAAAGGGGGTGGTGGAGGAGGAGAAGGAAAAAGGATTTGCCGCCACAACTTTGAGCCAAACGATAATCTCATTCCGCCCGGAGGCTCTAGAAAGTGCTTTTTTTTCTTTTTTAACAAAAAGACAAGAAGATTGATCGAAAAGGTTTTTTTTTTTTTTTTTTTGCCTGTTTCTTGCATTTATTTTTGAAGTGTTTGTTTCTCTGTTTCTAAAAAAAAAAGCACTGTAGCGATAATGCAGTTGTTTAGTTTGCTAACTCACTCAATCGTTTTTTTTTTTATTGAAAGACATTGCGGTGGCCTACGGACAAAAAATGGAATTACGCCAAGTTGTGAAATAGGGTTTTTTTCCTCCCTCCCCTGCAAAGGAAAGTGTTAATTTGATTTATTGGGTTGGCCTAACTTGGAAGGCTGCATTGCTGCAGACCTCATAGAATGAAGCTTACGTTACTTTTGAAACTATGGAGCCTAACCATTGCCTGACATTATACACGGTTATGGCTAGCCATCCGTCCTCATCAGGTGGGTTAATATGCAATTATGGGCAAGCAGTTAGACAGCACAAAACTAAAATGTACAGATGATGAAAAAAGTATTCTTCTACCACTTTTATTGACCTTTCGAAAATATATCTTATTAAAATGGCAAGTGTCATTTTTAGGTCTGTTTTGGGTGGTTTGAGAGGGGAGAGAAGCTGTTTTTTATTATTATTTTATTTTGCCAAAGCAGGCTGAACCGGATCCAGGGTTGCGGATCCTTTTTTTTTTTTCTTTATGTGAAGCCCAGACTGATTAGCATTCTGCATGGCTAACGGTGACTACCTCACACAGTGCCATAACCTATCGAACACATTCTCTTGCCTTAATCCATTTAGAGCTCCCTTCCAGCTCTCTGGCCCACTTTATTGATTTCCTCTTCCCTCTAAATCTCTCTCTCTCTCTCTCTCTCACTGTCTCTCTCTCTCTCTCTCTCTCTCTGTCTGTCTCTCTCCCTCTCATTCCCTCCCACTAACTCTTTTGCTCTCCTCCCCCAACTTGCTGTCGGAGAAATTCTGCAGCGAAGAGTTGCCCTGCTGCAAAGGAACTTATTGTTTTATTTTCTCTTTCTTTCTTTCTTTCTTTCTTTCTGTTTCATCTCTCTGCCTTTTTCCTCTCTTCTGTCTTACGCTTTTACTTGAGTCCCGCTTAGTCCCGCTACCTATCCTACCTCTCTCTCTCTCTCTCTCTCTCTCTCTCTCTCTCTCTCTAGTAGAGAGAGACCTTGAGGTTTCACAGTCAGGTTCCATGGCAGAGTTTGACCTCTGTGTCATTAGCTGCAGGGAGCTGGGCAGGCAAATACCCTCTGGCTTAAGCCGCCCTGTAACCTCCAAAGCCCTTGTATCCCAGCATTCAGTGTGTACTTAAATCACCATGGAAACCAGGCAGCTCAGCACAGTGTGTGTCGGCTGGGGCACTGTGTGGGCGCTGACTTGCTTTTTGGCCCAATTTCCAAGTTTTTCTTAATTTTTTTTTCTTTTTCAGAATGTTTTATTTGAAGAGCTCTGAAATATAGCCAGTCAAAGATGTCTGATTCTAGATCATAAAAAATGTGAAAACAAAAAGAATCAGCACTTCTAAAAGTTGTGATCAAGAAGTCACTTTGCCATCTTCCCGACATTTTTATTAAAAAAATAACAACAGACAAATCTTTGTGTTTATTTCTGTCAGTAATGTAGTGTAGTCACAACAGACTGAGTTTTGTGAGATACCCTGAATTCATTTCTGCTCTCATGGGACCATGTTGACAAGAGGACCAGCACCAGACTCTCTGCCCCCCCCCCCCTTCCCCCCTTTACATCCCTCCCATACTGTAGCTCACTGTACTGTACATCTGGGTCTCACCAAAGACCCCCTCACTGGATGTTCAGCACCTCCCAAATGTGGCCTCCCTTCTCCTCAATCAAGCAGCCAGACACAGCAGAGGGTTCTCCTTTATCAGACAGCTGTTACTATGGGTCCCAGCCAAACAGAGAGAGAGAGACAGAGAGAGAGAGAGAGACAATGAGAAATATCTTCTGCTCAGAAAGAGGCTGTAGAATATGGGGAAAGTGACGAGAGCGTGACAGAGAGAGAGACAGACAGGCCATCCAACCAAGACAGATAAACAGAGAGAATTTAGACTAAATAACAAAAGTCTCCCAGAGAAACTGGTGGATGGCGTGAAAGTCGGACAGGCAGACAGACAGACAGAGAGAGAGAGACAATCGGCGAAGGAGAAAAAGACAGCACATTCTTCTGTCAGGGCACTGCAGTCATCTTTCACTATGCTGCGCCTGATGGGCATCCTTCGTCAGGGGACTGGAAGATGAATGGCTTCCAAGGAAAAGAGGGCGGGCGGGCGGCCGGAGACAATCATGGAGGTTGCTAGGGGAGACAGTGACTTTCTTTTTTACCCCTCCCATGTGGAAGCCCTTTCACGGCAGACAGGCCAAAGCGGCGGGCCCAGAGTGATGGCCGTCTCCTCTTTTGTGTACCCTGGTACAGTACCACCCCCCCCCGCCCCCCCCCCCACCAACACGCCCCCCCACACCTCCAGCCCCGCCGCCCCACATTGTCACGGACGTCATGGAGCAAAGGGGTTGGAAGAAGAATAAGGCGAGCCCAGAGTCTGGGTGAGAACGGGGTCTGTGGGGTGGCACCAGTTAACGAAATGCAGTAAAATGGTGCCTTATGGGAGGCTGGCAGAGTGGGAGGTAACCAAGACTGAGGTGGCAGATTGCCTCTTTGTGTTGGTGTGAGACAGACCGCGGTCTGACTTTGCAACTGCAGTCAGTGATGTACAGTATCTCTCCGCCCCCTCCTAGATCATCGTGGGCATGTATCGTTTTTTTTTTCTTTCTATTGCACATTTGATCGATATGCACATTTGGAGCCAGAGTAATCTGGATATAGCTTTGTACTGACAGCATCACGTGGTCAAAAGAAAGACAGTCTCGCCTCATTTGCTTTCAAGTCTCGTAGACATTTCTGTCCTTGACTTCATTTGGTGATAAGGACTTGGATTTGCTTAGTTAAGTAAATGGGAATACTTGGTTGTCGGCAGAGAGATATCGAGACCATTCCAGTGGCTGGAGGGAATGGAGGAGTCACTGGAGGTTCCAGCCATTGGCTGTCTGGATTTGGCCAATCATTCATCCTTAAAGATGAGACTTGTAAAGGCCATGGGAAGCTGTTACACTGGAGACACACTGAAGGTCTCCTCAAGGTTCACAGCTAATGCTGTTAGCCAAGATTGTAAAACTGAAATGGCCCTCCCCATTGGATGAGAAGAGTCCTCTCTTTAATATAGCTCCAAATATCTTTATCACTCCCAGTGGGATGTTATTTTTGCCTGGTTAATCCCTTCAAACTCTAATTCCAATTGTTTGTTTTTGATTTGAGTTTATGACAAAAAAATGGACCAACAAAACACAAAAACCGCTTTTGTACCAATGCTCTTGAGCAGATGGCAGATCTTGACTTGTTTTCTTTAGTTTTGGTCCAGTTTTAGGCTGTTTAGAGTCTTGCGAACAGGACCCCTTTCAGACATTTGAATTCTCTGGTCTGTAGCTGGCGAGTTTGAGTCTCCTGTGGACATCCTGTGAGGTGGAACAACACCAGAAAATGAACCCTCAGCCATCACTGAAACGACAGATGTCAAAACATGTCTGGCTGGTTACTTTCCCCTGCGATAATCACATCCTGTTTTCACATGGCTCTATTGCGTAAGGGGTGTATTTTTCTTTTACTGAAAACGGAGGGAAGAGAGGGGGAAAAAGAAAGCAAGAGTGAGGGGGGGGCAGAGTGAGTGAGTGAGAGAGAGAGAGAGAAAGAGAGAGAGAGAGAGAGAGAGAGAGAGAGAGAGAGAGATGGATAGTGGTTGAAAGGAAGCAGACTCTCAAGTTGTAGAGCCCAGAGGAGGAACTGTGATTGAATGTATAAGCATCTCTGGAGGCAAATGCATGGACCTGGATAGTTGTCTCTGTGGTGTATCCTCATGGCTTGTGTAACTGCTCCCAGTGTCTGGGGAGTCCCCTCTGGCTTCATCTGAAGTCCTCTTGGTTCATCAGGGTGAGAACTTCCAATTGTACTTCTGTTCCATCTGCCTGTGAAACCCATACATCACCACAGCTAAACCACGACAGTTGTGTAGCTAACTTCAGTTCTGCACTCCTCATACTGTTCACTTAGTTCTTATACGCACAGGGTACTCACTTAGCTTTTGAATCTACGGGCTGCTCTCTCAGCTCTCATATCCATTGGCTGTTCTCTTAGCTCTTATATCCACAAGCTGTTCACTTAGCTCTTATATCCATGAGCTTTTCACTTTGCTCTCAAATCCATTGGCTGTTCTCTTATCTCTCATGTCAATTGGCTGTACTCCCAGCTCTTATATCCATCGGCTCTTCACTTAGTTCTCATATCCATGGGCTATTCACTTTGCTCTCATGTCCATGGGCTGTTTTCTTAGCTCTCAAATCCACTGGCTTTTCATGTAGTTGTTATATCCATGGGCTGATCACGTAGCACCATGAGCTGTTGTTGTCCTCTTTGAGCTTCACACATAATCATTCCCAGTCTCATACAGATGAAAGTTTGTGAGATAAATGTGTTCTGTAAAATGATTTTAACAATCAATTATGTAAAACTGCTGCTTAGCCAGGTGCCACTGATGGAGGAGCTTCACAGCAGACTCTGCAAACTCAGTTCCTGTAACTGTATCCTGCACCCTATCAGGTGACAGGCCACAGAAAGAAGGTTCTGGAAAGTGGGCGTGTTAAAAAGAACAACACACAAAAGTAAAGGAGCAGAGTGGACCCATGCCTCCTCGCTCAGCCAGGGTCGGGTCTGAGCTTATTAAAGATAAAAGGTGGTTGTGGTAATGGGCTCACCAATGAAATTTGGGCCTTTTCTGACGAAGCATAGACCCTCGTTAGGAGCGCCTAGTGCTGAAAGAATATATGCGTTGGCTCAAGATTACTTGAATTCTTCTCAAATTGGTCCGCCTCTCTCAGCTTGGCACAGGAATCTGTCAACATATTTTACTCCTCCCCCCCTTTATGAAAGTGCTTCTCTGACTTTTTATAAAATGCTTTGTACACACATACACACACACACACACACACACACATACACACACACACACATATCTTGTGGCCCCAAAATCTGTATTTACACAAAGTTAGCCTTTCTAAGTCTTAAACCTCAACAGTCATGTGCCAGTGTGAATTTGTAGTTTCAAAGTCTTGTCCCTTTGTTTCCTGATGTAAATTTGTAATTAAGAAAGCTAAGTCTGTGCAAACCACAAAATGCACAATAACATTATAGGTGTTATAAAGGTGATAACTCTAAGTGTGCTCTAATTAAGCACTGAGTGCCAAAGTAAATAGGAACTTTTAGGTCTTCAAATGCCCACTGAGTAATGAAACCTCAGCCCTTTTGTTTCCATATAAAACGGTTATCAGGCTTTTCAAAGGGAGTAGATGTTTTGCAGTTGCTAGAGTAAACAGGAATGTTTTTTTTAATAACAACAGTACCAGTCTCTCTAGTTAGACCAAAGTTTTCCCCGAAAAATTTGACCGTTCATCATCGTGTCATTTTGGCATCTCGGCGCTGCCAGCACCTGTTTTTTGGATTTCCGCAACGGCACACTGGCTTGTTGTGCATCACTTCCTCCTCCTCCTCCTTCAAGAGACGGTGTTGTAAGAATGATTCCCCATTTTCTTTCTCTCTCTCTTTTTTTTATTTTGGAAAAATTATAGGCAAGGGGTGTTCGTGTGTGGGACTTGGCATCCGGCGAGTAGTTGTGGTCAAAAGTTTACGCCAAAGAGAAAGGGACACAGGAAAAAAAAAAAAAAAAAAGGGAAAAACGGGGATGGTGCTTTGTCCGATATAGCGGCTTTTCTTTGTGACAACTGGGTCGGAAATGAACAGAAGGCTGCCATGGTCACATTAACTGCGGCTTCGCTGTTCCCATGGCCTTCTTTAGGCTCCGACCCGCTCTCTCCCATTCCGTTCACCCCTTTTCACCCCCTCAGCCTTACGTGAAAACTCTGGCTCATGTCCTAGCTCTTTAGGGATGATCTTCGTCCTCTAGTTTACTAATGTCCCAACAAGTAGGTTTGCATCCCTCAAATTAGGGCGTGCAGTTCTAGCTGCATACAGTAGACCATGATTACTTGCAGTGTTTCAGTTGTTCATTAAGCCAAAGAGTAGTGCAACTCTTACAGGACTGCTAACATCTTGGTCACTAGGTACAATTAGTGGGTAGTCACAACTGAGTGCTCTCTGATGAATTTTTTTACCAAGAGAAAGGAAAGATGACAAACTCCAAAGCAATCCTAAAAACATCCATCCCCCTCTTTTAGATTGTCTTTGCGTGGTTGCCCTCACCCTTTAGAACAATGCAGTTCTTGCTCTGTTTTGGACCCTGGACTTTTCATTCTGGGTAGGAAGTGATCAGGCTAAAGTTCACCATTGTTCTCCCAACGAGAGTTTATCGACGTTCCCCTTTCCCTCACATTCACACATGCTGCAATTGCTAATTCCCGAAAGTGGTCTGTGTGTTTGTCTGTGTGTGTGTGTGTTCATGTGAGTGTTTGTGTGTGTCCAAGAAAGAGAAAGAGAGAGAGACACGCAGAGAGAGAGAGAGAGAGAGAGAGAGAGAAATACAGAGAGAGAGAGAAAGAGAGAGAGAAAGAGAGAGAGAAAGAGAGAGAGAGAGAGAGAGAGAGAGAGAGAGAGAGAGAGAGAGAGAGAGTTCAGGAGATAGGTCTAGACAGTGGGAGGTGTGCTCTAGCTTCTCTTGTCCTGTTGATTGCAGAATTACCCAGCCCTGCGGATTTAGATCGATGCGCTGAGATCAAGGCAGGACAGATTAGCCTATGTCACACTAACTAAAGTCTACCTGATCTATTAATGCACTTAGCCCTGAACTGAGAACAACACAGTCCTGAAAAAACCCCCAAAAAACCCCAACAAAACGGTGACATTGGCTGCTTTGTGCTAAGGTTAGCAGAGCTTTATTTGATTGGCTGACTAGAGATCCATCAGCCAATGGTAGGAACTATTTCAATGTCCAAGACCTTCCTCTGCTATGCAGGGGTTAGCGCCCTTAGTCGCAAACACTCGGCCAAGTAGTTTTGGCCACAATCAGACCTGCTCTTCAGTCTTATCTCTAAAATGGAAGCAGGGTTTGGCGGCGTTCCAAACCACATACTCCATGTTCTGAAGTGTGGGGATTTCGATGATGAATTTGTATTTGGTGGAACATAGCGTGGAGGAAGGATTGTGAGGGGAGGGAAGGGGCGACGAAGCACAGGGGGGTAACATAGTTTTGAATATTCCAAAGTGATGCAACATTTCACTTTCCACTTCGTGGATTAATGTCTGATTTAAAAAAAGAGGGGGAAAAAAGAAAAAAAAAAGAAAAAAAAAAAGCACTCGCTAGCACTAGAGCCCTGTTTTTAAACTTTAGTGCACCGTTTTTAACTTTTCACCTGTAGTCCAAACAGAGCAGCGCTGACAAAAGTACTCAGAAGGTGCTGGGTTATTTAAGGCCCCACAGGAGTGTACAGTATGATCCGGTTCAAACCGGTTTAGCTGCTTCTGAAGACGTGGAGAATAGACTTGACTCTGTCTCAGGCAGGTAAACGCATGAAAAACGCCGAGCACCAGCTCTGCATGGGAACTGTGTGTACATGTGTGTGTCTGTGTGTGTGTGTTTTTGAAAATGACCTCTCTCTCTCCTTGTTTGAAAGATTCGCTTGCTTCCCAGCCTTGCCAGTGCGAAACAGTTAAGGCGCAGACTGGTGGGGTTGAGTCCCGGGTTGCCATGTGTGTCTTGTTAAGGAGAGTTATGACAAATGGCAGCAGCTGTACAAACTAATCTCTCTGTAGCTTTCACACATGGCGCCCAATTAACAAAGGGCCACTGTCGGGCCCTAATCCACAGCCCAGCCACCCGCTTCTCTTGCAGGCCCAAACCTCCAGGCCCACTCAGGGTCTTAGGATGTGGATGAGCACCAAACAACTCTGTGTGTGTGTGTGTGTTTGTGTTTGAGAGAGAGAGAGAGAGAGAGAGACAGAGAGAGAGAGATGTTTATCAAAAATACCACAGAATGTTTTAGGCACAGTTTTGCTGAGTTGACAGCAGTTTTGCATGTGCCAGTCCTGTGTTGAACTTGAGCCGAAAGGGTTGAAAGCTACGTTTAAATTCTAGTGTCTGTAATTTCTGTGTGAGGTTGAGTAATTACTCCACCATTTTTTTTACGCAGTGTGAATATGCATGCTCACAGAGATAGGCCTGCACAAATTTGAGAACAGTATGTTTACACACAGTGTTCAAGTACATATATAAGGGCAGTACATTTTTTTTATGTTTGAGGAGAGTATGTTTATACAGATATGAAGACAGTGTGTTTGTATAAATATGAGGACAGTGTGTTTATATTAATATGAGGACAGTGTGTTTTATATGGATATGAGGACAGTGTGTTTATATTAATATGAGGACAGTGTGTTTCTATAGATATGAGGACAGTGTGTTTATATAAATATGAGGACAGTGTATTTATATTAATATGAGGACAGTGTGTTTATGTCAATATGAGGATAGTGTATTTATATTAATATGAGGACAGTGTGTTTATATAGATTCGAAGAACACATGCTTAGACTCATGCACATGCAGCTGGAGAGGCTGGTTCTGGTCTATGTGTGTCTGGGATGCAGTAGCATGGGGGAAGCGGCCTGTCAGAAGGAACATTCCCACTGGGTTTGGAATGATGAACTGCTCATTGCAATGACCGGTGACAGCTGGACCGCATTTGAATGAATGCATAGTCTTCGGAAAGTAAATGGGCCCGAAAGTTCTTCACTTCTTAGTTAGCATGACGCAAGTAACACTAATAAGCTTTTTTTTTTTTTTTTTTTTCTCTTGCTGGTTCCTTTGTCTATATTTGGAGTCAAGCCAGAAATATTGCAGCTCTGTGTAAAAAAATATGTCAGCTTGACACACGGAGCTGCAGCAACGAGGTTTAATTTACTTTTCCAACCCTCCCAATGAAATCATTTGTTTGGGTTTGTTTTTAATACATAAATGGAGGCTGGGTTGCCCTTGCCAAAAAAACGGAGCGTTTTGTGTTTGTGAAAGATCCAAAGGGAAGCCACAAGCTGTGGTTCACAATTTTGGCAAAGTCCTGCAGGCAAGTACAAGCTTTCCCTGGAAATGAGCGTCGACTGCGTATCCCAGAATGGAAAATAAAATGGAAATGAAAAGAAACAGACATATAAAAAGAAAAAGGATCTCGAAGCTTTGCCAGGCATGAGTCTATGCGGGGTTCTGCCAGGAAGCATGAATGAGAGAAACCTCATGAACAAGTTTTCTCTCTCTCTCTCTCTCTGTTTTTTTTCACCTGGCATCTAAGAGTAATTAACCAAGCTTCACTTGTTGTGGCAACCGGCCCATGAAAAAAGCCACAATGTTGAGCTATGTTCCCATTACTAGTGGGAAAAAGGAAGAGAAAAGGAAAGAGAGAGTGTATTTTCCACAAGATTTGGAATATGAGTAAGGAATGCTTTCCTCACCATAACTGGCAGCGAGAGTGACCTACCACAAAGACTTAGCTGCCACACAGACACACACACGCACACACACACACTCACACACATATGCACAAAGAAACATAAGATCCATTATGCCGTGGCATGCAGACTCACATAAGATCATTTTGGGGATTTCCCTCACTACAGAGAAACGTTTACAGACTGGTTTACCATCTTTTCTGATAATGCATTTACACACACACAGATATCTGTACCGTTGCAATACCTTGCATGCCAGAACAGGCACATTAAAAGAGTCAGGGGAGATCATAAATTGCCTCAACATTTTATTCATTTGCAGTCTTTCGAATCAACCACATGTCATAAATTTGTCACCAAAAGTGTTGTTTAAAGTGCCAGGAAAATGCTATCTCATTCTGAGAACAGGGCATCTTGTTCTACATTACGCATGTTTTTTTTTCTGCTTCTTTTTTTCTGGGATTAATGAAATGTTGAAAGTCCATCTGGCTGAATGGGAGGCATATGGGTAAACTGAGCTGACTTGCTCTTAAGTCAGTTTATGTAGCATTGGGATCTCCTGGCACCTGTGCGAGGCCTTTGTTGTCTTGGATTTACTTACTTATTCATTTCACTTTCGCAAGAAACCGCAAAAACGGCTCAATCCCAGATATGCGGAGTGAATTCACTGAAGCCAACAGAAAAAAGTGGGCAGTTTTTAATGTTTGTGTGGGAAGGGAATGTTGAGATTAAATCAGCAGATTAAGGAAATGTAATTGTCAGGACTATCATAAAATAAGGAGAATTTTGAGGCTTTGGTAAGGATGTGTGCTTCATGAAAGTGTAAAGATGCACATTCAGAGCTGTACTAGGCCTTGTGGACACACACACACACACACACACACACACACACACAGAGCTTTGATAGACTTTGTGAGGACTCACACATGAATATCTTTACTGGACATACAAACACAGCTGTGTGAAGTTATGTAAGGTTACATACACACACAGAACTTTGTGAGAACACACACATACATAATTGCATTGGATTTTATGGGGACACACAGTCAAAGCTGTGCTAGACTTAGAAATCTTATGCGGACATAGCAGTGTTGGAATGTGAGGACACCACGCAGACACACATGGACCCACACACACACACACACACACACACACACACACACACTCATCATTCTGTTGGAATGTGGACACACACACACACACACACACATAGCTGTGTGAGAATGTGTGTGTGGCCTGGTGTCCCAGACTTCACTTGTATATGATAAATCACACAGGATTTTATAGGTATTACTGAATTCCCAGCCTGAATGACATTATGGAAAAAAAAGAGTCTCAACGCTTGCGTGTGATCTCTCTCTCTCTCTCTCTCTCTCTCTCCCCCTCTCCGTGTGCGTGCGTGTTTGTGTTTAAATATACCACACATTACCAGAGGGACAGGGTTCAGAGCGGGACACGGACTGGCATGTTCCAAATGACATGAGCCTTGTCATGTAGATCCCCAGTCATATGAGTGCTACCAGAGCTCAAAGTTATATACAGCTCCAGCAGATAGGCTCAAACTTCAGCACAGCACCCTATACAGTCCGAACTGCCCAACAGCCCCTGCATTTTTCCATAGACACCAGAGTCACTCCAGCCCCACTGGCTTAGCCTGATAGAGTCAACAGATTCCTGTCAAAGGAGATTCACGCAGACTTTGTCTGTGCTTGTGAACTGCTTTCCCATGGTTTAATAAATAAACCACAACAAAAATGTTCTCTAAGATTCGTCAGAATAACTCACCATTGTCAGAATTAATATTTTTTTCCCCCCTCTGTTTTACAGTATTAATTTTTTTTTTCCAATCGTTGAATCAGCAACTTTGCTGCACAGTTGGATTTCATTATTTCGCCTGCTTGATTTTCATGCGGTTCGACTGTTTTTGATGTTGAGAATCAGCAGTAGCCAGTTCTTTCTCTGCTGTGAAATTACAAATGTAAGAGTTACGAATCGTGGGAGATTGTTAGGTGTACTCACAGAGACTACTCTTGGTTTTGTTTTTTGTTTTGTTTTGTTTTAATGTGATGTATTTTTGGAGCCAAAGTCATTGGCAACCGTTTGCCAAAAACCTTTGAGAACTTTGAGGAGTGTCATGTTGGTCCTCCTCGGGTTTTTTTTTTTCCACTTTCGGGCCTGTCACCGAACTGTTCGCTTAACTCAGTGACTTTTTTTCTTTTCTTTTTTTGATTAAAGAAAAGATTATGAATAAATCAGTCTTCCCTCAAATAACACATCTGTTTTTGTAAATCTTGGCTCTGCCATGATCTTATCCTCTGGATTTATGTAGTCCGAGATGCCAGATGTTGTAGAGATACACTTTTGGATTCATTATCCATCATTTGATATAAACATAATAAATGCACACAGGGCCAAGGTATTTAATAGTGTAATGTGAATAGTCATGGGTGAAATACTCCCACCCTCCCACGGATTAACATTGTTTTTTTTTTTTTTTTAAGGTTCAAGGGACTGTCTGTAGGTCAGTGCATGTTGTGTTTGGATAATAGTTTTTAAGAGACGTTGCCATGCTTAGTTTGCGTAGTTTCGTTGATGGACTATGGACCAAGATCTCTGGTGACTTTTTGTAATTTGTCAGTCTGGTAGATGAATGCTTTTAAAGTCGTCAAATCATCAACCCAGATCTTAAGCTTTAGTTTGAGCTTTGTCATTGCCAGAGGTGTTTGGAGTCACGAATGTTGTGAACTCACTGCTGACTGGTATTCCAAGTTCAGTTTCACTTAGTAGGAGGGTAGAAAAGCGTATAGGCAGTGCTTGAGTGTCTTGCTGAAGCACCGGAACTTCTGGACATTGTCTCTCAATGTCCAACAAACAATGTTCTTTTCACTTTGTGCTTCTCAGGCGTCGAAAAAATCATAAGGACGTGTGTGTCGGTGCTTTCCAAAGTAAAAATTCCATGAGTTTTCCGGAATAGTTATAACACCCACTCATGCACGTACGGAAAACTCCGGTGAGTGCGCTCTGAATGAGGCCGGTACAGGGTACTGTTCCGTTACTGTCGGCGACCACACGCACGAGACATGTCCGGAAGACCGGTCACTGCGAATGGAAAAAAAACAGGCAGGTCTCATGGTGATGTGGATTGTTTTCTCGGGAAAGTCATGGATACGTCTTCATCACAGGTCATTGTCAAAGGTGGGGGGTGGGTAGGCGGTCCACGCCTGAATGGCCCTGAGCCCCCCAACCACCCACCCCGCCCCCCCCGTCACCTGCCAGACTGCTGGAATGTTAATGCGCCTGCCTCGGTAATTGGATTTTACACACACACCGTCTGTGAGGGACAGCCAGGAGACTGGCCACGACTTTTTATTGTCCCGCCCAAGTCTGAGTCCCTCAATGGAACCTGCCTCTGTGTTTGGACAGGGCCTCATGTCTCTATAAAGAGTGTTTACAATGAATGTGTGTGTGTGTGTGTGTGTGTGTATGTTTGAGGAGACTAAGAAAGAGAAAGAGAGTGAGAAAGAGAAAGTCAGTGCTGTGTTGGAAGTGTACATGTGGACTTATCTTAGTGTGTGTGTGTTTGTGTGTGTGTATGCTTGAGAAATCGGTTGTTCAGAGTGAAAAGAACAGTCAAAGATGGAGGGCTACAGAAAGACTGGGTGTGAAGGGGAAAACAGAAGGAAAGAAAGAGGAGAGAGAGAGAGAGAGAAACAGAAAACTTTTTTCGTTGTTGTTTCTCAGCTGAGAGGCGAGTGTGTGTGAGTGTGAGGGAAAGATCATTAGGAGGGTGTTTTGACTGTATGCGTCTGGGGATAGGATCAGGATCTGCCAAACACAGAGGCTTACTCCCCTGCTCAGGGCCCCTGTGAACTATGCGCACCCTTCCATAGCTCAAGCTGGTTAAATGTCTCTGCTGTAGTGACCTGAATTCTTTTATTTCACCTCAGAAGACCCTGAACTCAGCTACCAACTGCTCTCCTCCCCACCTCCCTCCCCTCCCTTCCCTTCCCTTCCCACTCTCCCTCCCTCCGTCCTTTCCCGCCACCCTTTCCTATGTAAGCTTGGCTAGCAGCTAATGTACAGTATGGTTTGTTTGTGTATAAAAGTTCCTTCCTCTACATAAGGAAACAGTGGAGAACTTTGGTCCCTCCTTTCTTTCCTGCTGGTTCAGGAGAACAAAACGGTATGAAAACTGCCCCCACCCCTCTTCCACCCGCCCCAACCACCACCACATCCACCCTCTCTCTCTCTCTTTCTCTCTCTCTCTCTTTCAATTTTCACACACAGACCTGCAAAAAAAAAAAAGTCAAAAGATGTGTTGTGTTTGGCTTGTAATCTTCATTTACGTCTCATCTGTTTCAAAAGCAAACTATTTGGAACGGTTACCTCAGCAAGCTTACTAACAGCTGTAGTTCTGGCTTGCTGACGGAGAAAAGAGAAAACGACTGCCAAACTTTCACCTCTCTGCAGGGAGGAACAGAAGGGCCAGGTCTACATTACTGGCTTTGTGCTGTCTCTACTCCTATTCACTTTCCTCACTTCAAAATTGTGGACTCTGGCTAAGTCCAGAGAAAAAAACCCTACAGATTCACAACGATCGTTCATGTTTAACAAAAAAAAACCCCCAACTTTGTGAAAAATCTAATGAGTTTGTGAGAAAGCAAATGACTGCTCCTGAAGTGAAGTAATAACTGTAATTTTATTCTTTTTAAAGACTGAGAGTGTGTTCCAGGGAAGGGGAAAAAACCCATTTTGAACACAAGTAAATTGGCTGTAATTGTTCTTTAAACACCTGGCTGTACTATGCTAACTGGGTTAGCCTTAGCGATGCTGCTCATGCTTACTACAGTCTCTCTTCCATGAGTTCTCAGCTTTCTTTCTTTCTTTTTTTTTTTTTTTTTTGAGCTGAGGCCAAACAGATGTTTTTATTGGAGGGGGCTGACTGGCCGGGGCAGCCAATTGGCTGCCGGCTCCTTGGTTTCTGAACTCCCTCCTTCTCTTTCAGTTGCGCTGTGGTGGTGGTGGAGGAGGGAAAAAAAGTGACTTGTGGATCTGCCTGCAGCTCCCCCTCAAATCCCCCCCCATCCTGGCCCCCCCACCGTGCATGGATTCTCTCTGTAAACGGTGCCCAAGATGGGGGCCTGACTGTAGGGATAGCCCTTTGGGGTGATCATGGAAGCGGTTGGCTGAGACCTACCCAGTCCAAGTTGTAGGGAGAACCAGTGAAAGCCAACCACATACTTGTGGCTTTTATATGTCCACAGAATTAAGCTTTCTTGACCCCCCCCCCCCCAAAAAAAAACAATAACAATAAAAACAAACACAAACAAACAAAACCTTGTCCTTTATGCCGCATTCAGAGGCTTGAAGAGGGGACTTTGTAGACTTCACTACTCATCGCCCACATCGTAACCGCATGCAACACATCCACAAACACACAAAGTCATTAAAGATCCCGTCTGCCTCTGAGTTTGGCAACACATGCAAGCTGAAAACAAAACAAAGCAAAGCAAAGCAAAGCAAAGCAAAACAGTCAGAGAACTGGAAGTGAAAGATAATGTTTTACAGTCGCTTTGAGGTTAAGCGCTCCCTTATAAAGATTAAGAATGGTGGAATTACGCAAGGAGCAAGATTGGTTCAGCCTTCGATATTGCCCTCTAAACAGGTTCCAAAGTCATCTGAGGTTTGTGTTAAGTGCCAACGTTAGGACTGATAAGAGTCTCGGGCACCTGTTTTTATGTTTCCGTCACCCAGAAACAATTGCGTTTTAATACTGTCGCTAACTGTAATGTTTGTCATCTCTAACTCGAACTGCCAGTCACCTCATTCGCCAGCAACCAGTAAAGAAAATGGGAGGGAAAAGAAAGAAATGAAGACATGAACGAAAAGAGTGATAATCCCTGTTGCTCCATGTGGTTGGGCGGTTACACGGTTATCGTTTTATGACCTGTTTAACGATAAGACGTCACTAAGCGTTATTGTTACTTTATGGGTAACATGCATGGAGAACTTTCTCCGCTGCCATGGCAACCAGCTGTTATTGGCCCAGCTGTGGTGATGGTGATGAGTCAATGTGCATTCAAAAACATTCAAAAAGTTTGAGCCGCCAATGGCGAAACCCCCGTGTCGTTTTAAGTTCTACGGTTTGCCTGCACTGACGTTTCTGTACAGTTTGTTTTTTATGAGGTGTTGGGGAATGTACTTAAGCTCTCTCTCCAGCTCTTCCTGTCGCTCTCGTAAAAACACCTGTGTAAACACTCCGCTATCAGAGGGAAGAATACCCTGTCCTGACGCTTCTCCCGAACGAGGCCATTGAACTCGGAGCGGACTCACTCCTCCCCTTTCTTGTGAAGACGAAACCCCTCTTTCCCTCTCCCCCCATCCCCTCCTCAACTGTTCCTTCCCACATGCACACATGATACACGTTTGTTTGTTTGTTTTTTTTTTGAAGAAGAAGAGGAACAATGAGGCCACACGCTCAAATAAAGGACACCTCCCACGCACACGCACACACACACACCACACCCCCCCCCACACACACACTGGTCACTCGTACCCTTATCATGCTGTTGAGGAAGAGATTGTGCAGAATACACGTGGCAGCTTGAGGGGATGCAGAGCTCCAGTCAAGATGTCTGACAGTGGCCACCGTTAACTGTTCACTAATTGTTTACTAAATGTTTTTGTACTTTACATGGGTGACATCAGCACACGATTTGGTCAAACACGCTAGCTAAAAAAAAAAAAAAAGGAACTTGCTGGCCTTTTGTGTTCATTTGCATTGATTCCCTATACGTCAAAGACAAAACAAAGAGAAGAACTTCAGGAATGAAAAATGACAGTTTTATTTGGTGATCACTCTATACACCCATACACACCTCCATAAGAGACTTTCCCTGAACTCACCAGACAACTGATTAGGAGAATTACTAGAACACAGGGTGACCTGATTTACCCATGAGTTTTCATTAAGAAAAAAAAAAGGAGAGAAGTATACTCAAATTTGCAGCCTGCGGTTTTATCAAGAACTGCAAAGTACGTCTACTCTAAAGTACCTCAAACTCAAACCATAATTTCACTAGTGAACCATTGTGTGTAACTTGAGAGCTGTAGAACAGCTGTCAGTCCACAGTATTAGTTTAGTACTGTTGCCTTAACAGTCAATAAATTAAACTATTGATTCCTTTGGGGTGAGGGGTGTGGGGTGTGGGGGGGTGTTCCCTGGAGCTTTTTTCCCCCAATAGTTGAGGCTTCACTTGCAACCAGTCTGTGTTTTCCTCCATACCTTCCTCCACTCAGATAAGAGGAACAGGTACACCAATCAAATCATAGTGCATTGTGGATCTGAAACAACCAGTTGGTAGCGCTTCATTAGCCTGTAAGCTAGCTACATGTCAGCAGACGGCTAACGTAAACAGGCTCGCCATGTAGGTCGCTATCCCTTCGGATTAGCTCTTCACGTGTGGATAATGTTGTAAAGGAAGAAAAAGCACACAGTACCAGCTGTCTTCTTTTCTCTTGGACGTCGCACAGTTTGGTGGCAGGATAACAGCAAGGGGAAAAAACATGGTTTATGGATTCAGGAGAAAAGGAAAGTATAAAAAAAACCCCAAAACAAAACAAGAAACATCTCTGACTTGACAAGTCTCACTGATGTGACATAAATGAAAATTGGATTGACCCAGTAAAGTAAAAGGATCACAAATGTTTGTGCCGTGGAAGAGGAGGGGTCAGGTAAAGGGAGGGGTCTATGGGACAAACTCTATGACATCTCTTGACCTGATAACGGTAACTGTAGGGGAACTCCAAAACCTGTGCTCCTCTCAACAGGCCTGTGTCGACAACAGGAACAGAAAAAAAAAATCTGACAGATAAAATCACACTGCTCTTGTCCTCACAAAAACCCACATGTACAAGCACTCACTCACATACATACACATACGCATACGTGCACACACACACACACACACACACACACACACACACACACACACACACACACACACACACACACCCCACTAAGTAATCTGCCCCAAGTCCTTGTTAACATGGGAACAATATTGCACATTAATGGGCAAAGCTGTACATGTAGCAGAGCCCCATGTGAAAGCGGGAATGTGTTCAGGCCTGAAACAAACTGTACCGCTGCTTATAGTGTGGGGGTTGATATCTCTCTCTCTCTCTCTCTCTCTGCATTCTCGCTGCATGACATCATCTGACCCTGACGATCGTTTTACCCTGCCTCTGCACAAAGCGTGTTCAGAGAAGTAAGGCGAGTGCACATGTATCGTATGGTCAGGAGAAGGAAGTGCCTAATCGTAACGGCGGCTCTCCCAGAAAGCCACCCCCCACCCCCACCCCCCCCCGCCTGTGAGTTGTGTCTGAGGTCGTGTAATACTATCTCCAGAGTGAGGCACAGAATGTGCCGCTTTGTGTAAGAGATTTGTCCAGGAGGAGACAGATAAGGAAAAACAACAAAGACAATAAAAAAAAAAAGACAGACAGATCCTGCAGTGACCTATCAGGACACATGTCATTGTACACACTTAATATTTCATCTGTGTTTTAGCGCAAGAGGAGCAAAGAGTGAAGTAGGACGATTGTATGTGACAGTTGAGATAATGGATTGAGACGAAAGTTGTAGAGACGGAAGTAGGTTTGATATATTTTCATTGTACGGGGGCTTTGAGTTTAAAAGTGATATTGCTGAGTCGTTTTGGGTCTTTGTGGGTCCGAAAACTGATGTCTGAAGCCTAGTTGGAAACAGTGGATCAACTCGGTTACATGGACAAAGTTCTTCCTCTTCTTGCAAATCGTTTCTGTTTGATCTGATCATCATCGAGATTGCCCCGGGACAGTAAAATGGTAATGGGAAATGATAGTTAAGGCTCCCACAGAGGGAGGACTTACTGAATGTGTTGGTCTGTAACCACAAGTTGGTCTCTCACGTTATTTTTGAAGTGCTTCAACTACACTTTTGCAGCGTTCAGAAAACATTTCATTGCACAGACGTGCAGGTTGTTTCTCCATGCTCACTTTTACACGTTTTGTGTCTGTTTTTTTGGGGGTTTTTTTAAGCATAGGTGACTTCAGATCTTGGACAGTTCTTTTCTTTTTTTTGCAGCTCGTGTTGCTGTAGCCATGTTTGCAGATCAGAGCACCTCTTCAATTCGTGTGCAAAGTTTGCAGGGTTCTCCGATTACCTTGTGTGAAGAAACACACCCCTGTTTGACTACTCTGGGTCTGGCGTTCGCTTGAAAGAAAGAAAGAAAAAAAAAACCCTCTTGTTTGCTTTCTGCCTCAGTGTTTTTTCTAAGACATGTACCATTAAAGCTATGTGTGTGTGTATACGCGCGTTAAATAAGTGCATCTCTCTCTCTCTCTCTCTCTCTCTCTCTCTTTTGGTCTTACACTCTCTCTTTCTTTTCTGAGAGAACCTCTTTTTTTTTTAACTAGCATGTACTTGTAATCAGGAAATGAGCTTGCATACCGGGTGCTGGACTGAGAGTCACCGGTGAGCTCGTTCACTGTATACAGCACTGTCAAGCCTCATGGCCTCTGGCGGTTTAACCCTTTCCTTCCAGTCCTCCGAGACTCCCTCATGCTTACTTAAGACTTAGTTAATGAAGAACCATCCCCACCCCCCTCCCCCCATTTTACAACAGCAGGATTTGTGAGTAAGATTTTTTTGCGGTTAGTACGGCCAGCGAAGGACATGGAATTTAAATAGGATTTAGAGAGAAAAAACATCCACTCCATCACTCCCTCTCTGCCTCTCTCTCTCTCTCTCTCTCTCTCTCTCTCCCCATCACTCACTCACTCTCTCTCTCTCTCTCTCTCCCTCCTTCTTTCACTCTTTTTTTGATGGTTACACATATAGACATCTGTGAGGGAACGTGAATAATAAGTTAGCTGCAGTGAGTTCTTTGCAGGAGGCCTTTGCTTTTCTAGAACCCTCCAGTGAATGGTGTGACTTAGCGAGACGCTATTAACAGCTTGTATTTAATGTGTTAGTTCAGGTTACTGGGTTACGTGGAGAAGGAGACAGGTTGTTGTGATTTTTGGCTTCGACCGTGCGTTATTTAACGGGGTGGTGGAGAGCAGGGTGACACGGTTGTCTTGCTCAGGG
Source organism: Chanos chanos (assembly GCF_902362185.1). Taxonomy (NCBI): domain Eukaryota; kingdom Metazoa; phylum Chordata; class Actinopteri; order Gonorynchiformes; family Chanidae; genus Chanos; species Chanos chanos. The sequence continues at coordinate 27,338,987 of NC_044501.1, read as the reverse complement.
CAGGGTGTTGTTCAGTGAGGTATAGCTTTTGTTATTGCTGTGTGAAGAGTACTGTAGACCGTTTGCCTGCAAGGGTGAAATTTGGCATTCCCGTGATATTTTGCTCCTTTCCAGGAGGTTGTGTAGCTGTCCATGTTGTGTGTGGAAATATGTGCGTGTGTGTGTGTGTGTACAGAACTGTTATGGCATTTAATAGCTTGGCAGCTAGTCCTGAAGTTAAAAAAAAAAACCAGACTATATTTCGAGATGAATAGTAGCCAGGCTAACCAAGCCCTGAGAGAAACGGCGAATGGCGTAAAGCTTCAGTTTTTACGTCCTCATTACATCTTATCTGTACACAAAGACAGTTGGCCGCGTTCATGTTTTCACAGTTCTAGAAGTTTCTTGAAACCAGACTCTCAACCTCAGACCCGCCGGCTGGGCTGTTGGAACAGATCACACTGGTCACCTAAATGGAAACCATTTGTCAGTAACGCACTCACGTCGCTTCGCTAGCACGTCTTAGCCTTTTTGGAGTCATACAGTAACACTAACGATAAAGATCAGACGGGCACAGCGCTGAGTGGAGGGGGGGGGTGGGGGTAGGGGGCTCCAGAGGAGTCTGTCATCTGCTTCCAAAAGACAGAGGACTCTTTCACAGCCTCTTTTTTGCCCTGAAAGAGGCTCTGAAAGATTTAAGGGCCGGCATTGTTTGTGCAGTGGGATGCTTAATCAGTTTGGATTGGACACCATATTAAAACTTTGGCCCTCGCAGGAAGACAGTGGGAACTGTGTGGATCCAGTTGTCTCAAGATGAGTTGGGTTGGGGGTGGGGTGAAGTGTGGTGTGTGTGGGGGGGGGGGGTCGTCTGCGGTAAAAGATTTCGGTGATAAGAGGCTTGATGTCACGTCTGTTGACTTTGTAGGTCAAAGGAGATGTCAGTGTAGCAGGAGAGCCTGTGGTGGAGGCTGGAAGCTTTTATCAGTTTTCTTGGGGAAAAGTGAAAGTATGAGGAAATCTGTTAGGAAAGAAAATGGGGAGTGTCAACAAAGGGGAATGTTGGTTTGGCAATTTTGGAGAATTTTGCAAGGACAGCTCACAGTTTCTAGCAAATGTGAATTTATCAGTATTTTCCATATGAGAATTACGTACCTCCATGACGCGTACAATCAGGGGCCCCACACAGTCCTTTGCGAGGTTAATCAGGTTGTCTTGGCAGCAAGATAAGGGAAAAAAAAAACATTGCAAGATACAAAGACACAGAGATTCATTTGAAGATCTATATTTTTGGCAGACAAAAGTTTAGATTATCATGATAATCTAGACAAACTCTTTTAGCATGGAGGTTTATAGTATATTTTGACTACAGCTGCCATTAAAAGTTTCTCTCGCTTCTTCTCCAGGGGGACATATCACCAGGCTCTCACCGCTGTCGACGAAAGTTAGGACAGAGCCTGGGTCCCCAGCATTCTCTGCTACCCCCTCCCCTCCCCCTCCTCACACACACATGCACACACACCCCTCACCCCCCCTTACATCTCCATTTGAGGCACTCGAGAACTGATTACACAAATGTTTACATCTAACGCAGAGCGCTGGAGGAGAGATAAAAAGCGCTTGATGCTTATCCCCTTCCCACACAGTAGAAGCCACTAAACTATAACATAAACCAAGCCTTTGAGCTATGCTTTTATGTTTTCGGTTTCACTCGCCCGCTCTCAGCTCCTCTCACGTCTTTGACTGGCACGCCGAGAGATGGGATGGCATTTGACCTCCGTCCACTGAGCGGCTATCTTCTCCATCTCGTCACAAACCGCCAGAAAAGAAGAAAAAAATGCAAATGCTTTGAAAGTAACACTGAAGTACAGTATGCTAACATTGTGTTTAGCCCAGTGTGTATTACTTTGATTTATGAAGACTAGTCTCATATGGGCCTGTGTTATTGTTTTGGCAGTGCATCACTGTAGCAATATCTCTTTAAAGTAAAAAAAAAGAAAGAAAGAAAACAGTTTGTGGGAGGTTAGTGATGTGAATCAGACATTGCCTCATTGGAGAAAGGAGGATGAACACTGTCCAGAGAAACCCAAGGGCGAGACTTTTGCTCTCTTGTTCCAGAAGCTGAAAACAAAGGAAAGTTGTCCCCAGTTTGGGGGGGGGGGGGGGGGGGGGGTTGGGAGAGATCCTGCTGAAGGAGATGTGGCGGGTGGGGGTGGGGGGTGGTGCAGAGAGGGCTAAAATTAGCCCACTCTTCAATGTAGAGCTCTCTGTGCATACTGTCACATCCCCATTCGAACAGCATGTGTGTGTGTGTGTGTGTGTTTGCTAAAGCTGCCACTCTCCAAGAGTGGCTCTGAGCAGTTAGCGTTTCCAGGCCAAATATCAACGCCCTAAAAATACACTTGCACGTACTCCATATGTCTTCTCCTCCATGTGGGACTTCAGACTTCTCCGAACCTGCTGCTTGGACAGGGACAGGCTCATTTAAATCCCTATCTGCAAGGAATGCAGCACAAAAAAAGAAAAAGAAAAAAAAAAAGTTATGGCAAAAACAAAAGTGCCATAACCCCCCCCCCACACACACACAAATCTCCCTTCTTTATTGTGCAGTACCATTCATGAGCAAACTCTGATAATCTTTAACCTGCTGGAATTTGTAAGTTTACTCCTTTTTGTTCCCCCTCTTCCTCTCCGGTCACCGTCACATTCCTGCGTGACTCATTTGCCAGTGTTCGATGAAGCGCTGAATCAAAGAGTTTTGTTCCGGCACTGAAATGGTTAACACTGGAAGAAGACTTCCAGGGAAACTCAGATTCAGCTGCCAAGGTGAAATGAGGTGATATCAAATTGTTTACCTGCATAAGCGATCTGTCGGGTTCAGCTCGTTTGTCATTTAGTGATCTCTCTCTCTCTCTCTCTCTCACACACACTCTCCTCCTCCTCAGGGCAGGTGGGCGGGTCATATAAAGTTTTCATTTGTGACATCTTATCAGTTGGTGGTACGAAGAGAGAGAAAGAGATTGCCGCCCGGTCAAAGGAAACAAAACAAAACAAACAAAAAAAAAACAACCCATAATTATTGCTTTCTGTTTTGTGTCAATACTTCCCTCCTCTGACACCGTCTGATAAGAGAGAGGCTGATTCTGGAGAGAGCAGAAGGAGAGTAAGGCGAATGAAGCTAATGCTAATCTAAGCACAGATAGCGCTTCGTTCCTCCTCGTTTACTTGCCTTTTTATTTTTTTTGTTCTTCCCAAGTAGGAGATTCTCTGGTGACATTAAACAGTAAAACGAATCAGAAGCCTTTAAACGACACCCTAATCCACGGTCTGGGTTTTTTGGGGGGGGGGGGGGGGGGTTTGCCAGTGGGACTCTGACTGTGTTTGAAAGGGGGCTATGTTCTCTGTCTTGTTTTACGACCAAGCTTATCTCCTGTTTAATGGCCCCCGATAAGACGTTGGGTTTGACTCTTTTTTTTTTTTTTCGCTGAGATGTTGGATTTTGCCACTTCTTCTCTGCTTAAATTCTTCAGTTGCCACAGAACATGGGCTGGGATGAGACAATGTTTAAGGACATTTGTACTGACGTCTGTTTTTGGTTCCCAAGATCTCGATAAAGTGCACAAAACAGCCCATGGCCCACTGTGAAGTCCTCGGTTTGCTAGATGGCCACGTTTAGGGAGCTGCTTTGAGCCTTTTTTTTTTTGGGTGGGTTAGCCTGCTGTAAAGCAGAAAAAAGCTTCTTTATGAGGCGTTAATGGTCTGCTAATGCCACCTGGAAAACACAAAATCACCAATTCATTTAGCAGGTTGATTATTTACTAGGCAAGGAGACTCCTCTCTGGACCTTTCAAGGAATGTTGTGAGGTCAACCGCTCTCTCTCTCTCTCTCTCTCTCTCCCTCCCTCTCTCTTTATCACTCTCCCTCTCTCTCCCACCCAGTGCATGCTCATGGCCCCTCACAATCTGCCCTTTATTACTTTTTTAATTAAAAAATATCAACATATGATAGGAGCATGAATGCTTGATTATAAATTTGGATCGATCATTGCTTTTAATAGATCCACTTTGCACAAATAAGTCTCATTCCTTGGTTTATGTTGGCTTAAAAGGCTTAAAGGATATCTTTTAAGTGCTGTGGACTTGTTCCTCCATTTGACTGGATTTTTGTGGGGTTCTCTGTTTTCCATGGTCTGGAAAACATCAACAGAGACTCTGAATTATCTTATCAACACTGAGTTCAGTTATTAACTCCACATACCAATAATCAGGTTAAGCAGTATGCAATTGTGTTATTCAATTTACAACCAAAATGTATTTAATTCTATTATTTAGTCAGAAAAAGGTTTGAAACTCAACAATGAGAGAGAGGGGGAGATGCTTGAGAAGCTTATGGTTTAGACTCTGTTTAAGTCTGGAAGGAAAAACAATAGAAGTTTTTGTCAACTCCCAAATTGCTGGAAAAATAATAAAAACACGTAAACGGCGATATAAAGTTTATCTATCCTTTCGTTTGATCTCAAGATGCTAGTATCTGTTTCTTTTTTCTTTCGACCTCTCCTCTGCAAAGTTTTTAATTACGCCACACAGTAAGCTAGCGTTAGCGACGGCGTACTTCGATTAGCCGCTCTGCCTCTGATAGCAGCAGTGGCTGCGTTTATGTTTTCCGCCGTCAAAAAAAAAAGAAAAAGAGGGAGCGGATGAAACGAGGCTGTGATTTAGAGCGTGCGCGACACAATGCGAGTTTCGGCCACTGCCGCTGCGTTTCCTACCTTTGTGTGGACAAGAACCCTGGGGCGCGGCAATGGACGCCTGCATCCGAGTTTCACAGTCACTGCCGGGGGATGGGGGGGGGGAAGGAAGTCCATCATCCAGTGCCGCTCTGTTATCTCAGGCAAAAGGCACACGCTCTTCCACAGACAGAGCTATCAGTGATGGAACAGGATGGGGCAGCTTCAGCTTTGCTCAGTGTTGGATTTTTGTCTTTTTTTTTTTTTTTTTTTGCATTTTTATAAAGTGCGTTTGCGCTCATGTCGAGAACTTGAAGGCAGAACTTTCTTCTGAAGGTGTAGTGAGTTGAATCGAGCCTGAAAGGCAAAAGAGACCAGGAGAGCTTATTCATTTCCCCTCGTTTTTCCGCTGTGATTGTTTTTTCTCTGCCTGCTGCGGTGTGTGTGTGTGTGTGTGTGTGTGTGTGTGAGTGCGTGTGTGTGTGTGCGCGCACGCGATGTTTTTTTTTTTTGCGAATAACCTTGAGAGAAGCCAGTGTAGGCCCCAGTTCAACGGGTGCATATGGCATATTTTAGCTCAGAAGAGACCGCCCCTGCTGAAGGCCCCCCCCCCCTTTACCCCACGCACACACCGAGATTTTCCCCTGCTCCTAAAGTGTACTCCCAGCGGATGGACTGCCTCTCACAGACTGTCTCTGTAAAGGAAATGCATTATGTGCAAAAGAAATTCCATATGCCGATATACGATCTGTGTAATTCCTTCATTTGATTCAAAAAAAAAAAAAAAAAAGGGAGGCAGGTCTACCTTGCATGCAGCGTACTTTGTCTGCTTGGCATGAATAGCTAAAAAAATGTTTTGCATTGCTTTTCTTTTTTTTTTGGACTGACTTTGGGCTGTTGGGCTGTTCTCTGCTCGTAGTCTGCTTCAGCCCTGTGTGTACAGTGACAGTGCAGCCTCTGCAGGTTTGACCGTGGTGAAATGTTTACAGATGGAGGGCCTGGGGTGTTCCAGGCGAGCTTTGCCAAGCTCCAGTGGTTTGAACCGCGCTCTACGTCACCGAAGGGACGGGTAGGACTCAAGGATCACCCGCGGCTATAATCCCGCTGCACGCTCGCCATTAATGACTGAGACGGGATTTTGTGCCGTTGCTATAAAAAAGTACCTCTCTCTCTCTCCTTTAAAAAACAACAACAACAAAAACCCAAAGACTTAGACCCACACTCCAAAAGTGAACACTGAGGACGTTTAAACATGCAAACAATTGCCAAGAGTAAAGTCTGCGTAAAAACTCTCTCTGATCCAGCGGTGGTCCTTTGATAAATATCCCGTTTCCCATGATGCAACACTGCGTCTGCTCTGACTTATAGATAAAATTTTACAGTCTCTGGAGCGAATGTCGTGGGATTATCAGTCAAACCGCAGCCTTTTAGTTTTATAAAAGCCGAAAGATTTGTTGAGCTGAAAAAAACCCAAAACAAAGCACATTTATTTTTTGGTACACGGATGCTCACGGTTCTCACATTGGACAGAAACGAACATGGACCACGTTTCCCCACACGGTGTGAGGCCCATCCCTCCGTCCGAACAGGAACCGTGAGTGTGCGTAATTTAACGTGGTCAAATGATTATGGACACTTTCCAGGCTTCGTCTACTGGCCTTTTTGTCTTTTCCTCTTCTTCCCCCCCTCCCCTTACAAACGTGCTCCATCTATTCAAAGGTCCGTCCACGCTGTTTAACGTGCCCGTTAACTGAGTTTTGCTTTTCTGCCTCTTTGGCTTTGTTCATATTTATGCAGTCTGTATGAATTCCAGTCACTTGTGTTACTCCCAGAGGAAGGTTTTGTTTTTCCACTCTTGTCTGTTAGTTACTTTAACACAGCGCAGCTGGTGAGGGAGAGCACATTGAGCCGTTTTTTTTTTCTGAATCCAAACATCTACCATGACAGATATATACGTTTTTATTCGAGCGGCGTGCTTGTCTTCCGTAGCGACACGAAACACGCAAGTTTGATCAAACGTCTGCACGTTTATGGTTCTGCCACACAAGGGAAAAGCAAAAGAAACAAACAGAAAAAAACCAGGGTAGTTAAGTATAGCAGGGTTTTTTTTCCTTCAGACTATGGAAAATGGTTTCAGGCAATCATAAGTAATGAACATGAAGGTAGTGCACCTTGGCTGTAAAAAAAAAATAGGGCCTGAAAGCATTCAGGGCCTGAACGTGGCTCTTAAGGTGAAGAGGGTCGGCGCTGAAAACCCAAAATGAAAACAATGTGTGTGTGTGCACGCGCGTGCGTACGCGCTTGCGTGTTTGTGTGTGTGCATGAGTGTGTGTGTGTGCGCGCGCGTGGGTGTGTGTGTGCTTGCGTATGTGTGAGTATGTGTGCGTGTCTGTGTTTGTGTGTGTGTGTATGTGTGTGTGATCTGGGACAGGGAGGCAATAACATGTTGTTGCACTGCAGGACAAGAGGAGTTTGGTGTATGTGTGTTTAAACAACACAAAAGCAACTGGAGAAATTAGTCTTCTCTTTCCTCGCTTTGCCCTGCCTACCACCCCCCTCCCCCCCGGATCGTGTCACTCTTTACGGAGCAGTCTAGGACCCACTGCACCCCATCTCCTGTCTGTCTGACCTAACAGCTGAGTATCACGTATGGGGCAAAGCAAATGCCTGAATGAGTGAGACAGGTAGAGAATGACAGCGGAATGTCAAGACTCCAAATTAAGGGTAAGACATCTGACCCAGAAAAAAAGAGAACATATGAGGAAGAGAATGAATGAGGGAAAAGGAAAGGACAAAGCAAAATGAAAAGGGAAGTTTTCTTACCAGAGCCAGGCAAAAGCCAATGCCATTCTATAAGTGTCCAGGAAGAGGTTTTCTTTGGAGAGGAATATGACTAAGGAAGTCGTCGCTGACTAAGACACGATCCAATCAGATTAAATCACCTCCTCGTGGGAAAAAGTGAACTGACGTTTTGAGGTTATGTGAACAATGATACCGCACATGAACACACACCTAACCCTGAACTCTCCTGTTTCAGGCCTACCGCTCCCAGGTTGAAAACCATAAGAAAGGCTCTCATAAAATGTCAGGCGTACAAAGTAAATCATATGGAACGTTCACGTCTCCTAATGGTTACTGGCAGGGCAGCATTTTTGCGTCTTTAAAAAAAAAAAACAAAAATGGATAAGAAAAACACAAAACTGATATCACAAATGTAACAAAATACAGTCCATTTTATGTCACTTAAAAAAAAAAGAAAAACAGACTAATTGTCTAATTAGCACTCATAGTCATACTGACGTATTTTCTGAGTTAGCAGTGAGAAAGAGAATGCGTAATGTTTACGTCACCAAATGTGTTAAGGCTTACCACGTCAAAGTGCAGAACGCCAGAGGATGCATTATTGTGGTTCAACAACAAGATGTTGTTTTAACAATCGTGATACACTGTTTTTAAATGTGAGTGAAGTTTATTTTACTGGAGCCTTCCTCACTGTCTCATGATAGAACTGCGCTGGCCTTTCGCAGTTGCGTCCGTGCCAGGCTTTGTGTAACGTTGTTTATGGTTTCTGAAACCAGCAGCGTCTGAAACTCATTTAGCGAGTCCTCCTCTCTCGGTTTGCCCATATAAACTGGGCCATGGAGCCAAACCACATGTTGTTGCCTCTGCAGCCTTGGGGCGGCCCTGACAAGCCTCAGAAGCAGAAGACGGAGGATTCTCTCGCCGAGCCAGGAACTGAGGAGAAACAGCAACCCGGAGAACACGAGAGGAACCCAGCCGAGATGGAACCGTGGGACGTTGACTCCTCCGGTGGGCTGCCCGTCCTTCTGCTCTGTTTGGGGGGCATTGGTGGAGCGCCCCGGCGGGGTGTATTGATTGGACAGCTGCCCGTGGACTGACCTTGTGGTGGGTCGGTGGTAATCTCTTTAGAGGGAAGTGAGACCGTCCTTCATTAGCGTCCTGATAATCAACGTCCGGGACCCTGGCCCACTCCGCCTGTCGGGGGAACCACCGAAAGAAGAGCGAAGAGTGTTTTCTTTTTTTTTTTTACTGAACTGACAGTCACAGTAAAAGGAGACAGCAGAAGCTTCTGTCTTAGTTAAATTCACCATGGATCAATCTATCCGTACACTTGGTTTTGAGTATAGGGTAATTTACAGTATGGCTTTTGAGTCATTTCTTTCAGGTTGTCGCTTGTTTGAGAGGTGAAATACCCTATACAACCAGATGGTTCTTTAGCTTTAGCTTAAACAAAACGAAGCCCAGGACCGGATTTACCCATGGCGCCTGTAGCTCAGACCGAAGTATTAGTTACTCCGATATTCAAACAGCAGAAAAGTCGAAAATGAAAGTAGCATTCTCTATGGCAACCAGTTTTCCCTTTTCTCTCTCTCTTTTTTTTCTTTTGCTTGCTGAAACTTGGTGTCTGTGCTGGTTGTACTTGGCGTTACCTGCCCGTTAACAGCACATGGCTGGTTTAATTTAACGCGCGTCCCTTCCATGGGCTTTCTTTAAACGAACGTTTTGCGCGATTGCGCTCATTAGCTAAAAAGGGGAAGCATTTTTACTGACTGTGCAGGGCCCCTGTTACCATGGCAGCGACTTGGCCTCTCACACACTTGTATGGCAAAACTTGGCAAGTGGATCTGACCCAGCCTGATTTCGTTTTTTTTTCTTTAAGAGTCTTACCTGAGGATATATTGGAGGAAAGGGGGGGAAGGGAAGGGACTGTGGAAACACAATGGAGACTGGGAAATCGGGCCTTGTTTCTGTAAGACCTGGAGAGCGAAATGTCGGGCAAGGCCCACCGGTGGTACAAAGTACAAAGTACAGAGAGGTGAAGATCAACATCTGCCAAAGTGATCCACGCACCTCTGCAATCTGGAGCCAAGAAATTGGGGCAAAAAAGGAGCCCAACGTCTGTACGCCGTTCTCTGGGTCGGCAAGCTTGACTGGTGTGTTAAAATGATTTTTTTTTTCGTGAGATTAGATAATGAGATTAGATTAGATCCTGAGAAATTGCCAGCACAGTGCATCCGGGGTTCTGTCCTGGTGTTGGACACAATAAACTTGATATTGGATTTAAATAGCAAAAGTCATCATTGTTTTCTAGTCACCTGGTTAGGACGGTTTCCCGTTCGGCACCACAGTGGATCAAATCCCACATTTGGTTTATGTGGGCCTTTGAGAAGCCACCATGGAGGCGACACATCACCCAACGCAGTGTCATAACTCTCATTTTCTGAATGAGAGGACAGATGAGTGAACGGAGGGAAAGATGCGAGGGCAGATGGATGTCGTGGCAGCGGAGACGGCATGAAGACACCTACAGCACTGATTTTTCACTCAGGCTTTGAGTTTAGCAGTACTGACATTAGCGAGGATGTAGCACTATAAAAGCGATCCGACATCTGCTGGCCGAGTCGGGAGTCTGTTTTTATGTTTGTAATGACACGTTAAACTCAGCGTCTTTTTTTTTTTCCTCCCCTCCCCCCTGCGCCTTGTCTCTGGTGAGTGTGCCAGAGAGGCAGCCCAAATGAGGCTAGGCTTTGTTCTTTTGTCAGTCTTGGCCAAGATCTCGCCTTAGATGTGGCATTATATGATCCAGCAATTCCCTCAACATCCTAATTAGTGTGTGTGTGTGTGTGTGTGTGTATGTGTATGTGTATGTGTGAGTATATGTGTGTGTGTGTGTGTGTTTGTGTTTGTGTATATGTGCATGTGTATGTTTGTATGTGTGTGTCTGTCTGTCTATCTGTGTGTGTATGTGTGTGTGTGTGTGGCTTACACACTGTGGAGCAGAGAGAAAGCAGTGTAAACGGTGGCAGGCGGCGTCTACATCGCCTTTAACCCAGCTGGAGTCAGTCCATCCATGGCCATGACCCTGGCATTTTGCCCCACCTCCTCTCAGAGGAGCTGGCTTGTCATTGGCTCCCTCAGCAATGTGGGAAACTGGCTGTCAGCTGTGGTTGGCTCAGCTATTGCTCACTGTAAACATAGTGGAATGAGAACACCACGTTTAAACATTTTGGTTTCACTGACAGTGTCACAACTGTGGCTTTACTAAAACAAACAAACAAACAAAAACAACATTATTTAAAACAGAAAAAAAACCTCTCTGTCTCCAGCAACAGCATGGCGTTTCAACATTTACTTTGACTTGCTTAAGACAATTTTTTTTCCAATGGTAGACCTCTGCCTTTGGAAAATAAGTTAAAATGAAATTATTGAATTGCAGATTTGTCTGTGTTGGCTATCTTCACTTAATTTGACCATAGAAGAATTTGGTTTTAGC
>NC_044501.1:27317989-27320489 GCF_902362185.1 Chanos chanos | reverse complement strand
GTGGGGTGGAATGGGGGGGTGGGGGGGGTGGCTTGTGAGGGGGGCTAGACGCCACTCAGCCTCTCACAATAATGAATATTTGCACTTGCTTCATGGCTAAGTCAGCTTTGAATCACCACAAAAGGTCGACACGGCTCAAAAACTGGCTAAGCGAGATCTATCTATCGGCGTCTGCGTAGCTGTTTCTCTGTCTGTGCAGTGCTAGAGCTCGCTTCAGGTCCTGCAGAGTTAAGCAGGAGGAATGCTTCTTTTTTCTTTCCTTCTTTTTTTTTTTCTTTCTCTGTGCTTAACGTATGGTGCCGCGCCTCCCCTTCTCTGTCATTGTTGAGCGGAAGCCAAGAACATTCCGTTTTTGCAGAGCTGTTTAATGGTCAATTTTAAGGGGGGGGGGGTGTCTGAATAAATCTCACCATTTTTCCCTTCTTCTTCTTCTCGTTCTCTGTCTTCTTTGCCTCTCTCTCTCTCTCTCTCTCTCCCTGCTTCATACTATATTTCTGAATGTTTTTGCTTTGGAGAGCTTTTTTTTTGCCATTTAAAGGAGTGTTGATCTAACTGAGGCTATTTGAGTTCACTGTCTGCTCTCCTCCTTATTTCCCTTGCTTACAAATACAGACTATATCCACAAAATGTGGAAACGTAGATTACATCAACGTATAGATTATATCAACATATACAGATATAATCTTCACCTATAGTCTCCTTTGTAGGATTCTCACACAGTTACTTCCACTACTTCCTTGAGTCCTGTGTTTCTAACACAAGGAAAGCTATTCTGATGGTGCTTATGGTTTATGGTGGGTGTATGTGTGTGTGAGTATGTGTGTGTGTGTATGTGTGTGTTCTGATGGTGGTTATGGTTTATGGTGGGTGTATGTGTGTGTGTGAGTATGTGTGTGTGTGTATGTCTCTGGGTCTGTGTGTATTTATGTATATGTGCATATATTATATATTTTCTCATCCTTTCTCAGGCTAATTCCTTTAGCTGGTAGATTCCCTCTCTTGTGTTTTTCTCCCCCCCTGTGGCATTATTATGGACGGGGAAAAAATGACTAGCTGTAGAAGCTCTCTGTGGTTGTGTAACTTTTTGCTTGCAAAACCTGTATGGGCCAATTTTACCGTGTTTATTCTTGACGGTGGATCTTCACATGGTCTGATAGTTGATATTACGGAATTTTTTCAGGCTGTATGAGGCTTCAAATGTAAAAAAAAAAAAAAAAAAAGTTGGATAATTTACATAAAGGCCGTGATTGACAGTTGAGGGAGCTGGGCTGGACCTATCCTGTGAGAGGGAGGGTTAATGAATGATCTTCTGGTTGGGCAGACAGGAGATGAGGACCTCAGAGGTATTATGAGGTAGCTTCATCAATCAGGAGCCCTGCTGTACTGAGAGCCAAAACCGCATGCCACCAACAGCTTGGATTCCACTCATTTTTCCTCCTCCTCCTCCTTCTCTTCTCTTCACCACCACTCCGCTCACACGTTCCTTAAGGTGGGGTGAGGTTTTAAACCCCCCACCCCCAGCCTGTGGCCTATCCACATTCATTTAAGTCAGAATGTTCCATTTTATGTTTTGACCAAAGCACATTTGAACTTTGTCTTCAGTGCCTTCAGTGTGCTATTTTTTCTTTCTCTCTCGCCTGCCTCTTGCTCTCTGTCTTGCCTGATACCCTCCTTTACAATCTCTCTCTCTCTCTCTCTCTTTTCTTTTTTAAAAAAGAGATGCATGTTTCTGCACATGTTTCGCCTGTTCTGTCAGGACTGGATTTCCTTCTCTGGAAGGAGGGAGGGAGTAAAGAATAAATAAATAAATAAATAAATAAATAAATAAATAAAAGAGGTCAGACAGAGAAGATATTTGTGCATGTCACAAACATGGAAAAGAGCATTTTTTAAAAAAATATGAATTGCTATAATAAAGTCATACAATCTAATATATTCTAGAACATTTTGATATTTGTTTCTGCAATATGGATGTATTATTAATTACTGAAGTAGACAACGCTCACCTACAAAAGAACTACACTGACTGAACTATGTAGGGAACCAGTTTGGTTGCCATGGAGATGCTAAAGTGTTTAGTAACACATAATAGAATTTTTGGTAATGTTTTGAGGGTCCTGTTTAAATGGTTGTCTCTGACTGGTCAGATGAGTGTCATTTCTCCTCATGAATAAAATGAGTGGAGTGTGTGTTTTGCTGTAAATTGTTATGTCTTTAGACTTGCTGTAAAACATCATTCAAGCCAGGGATTTTCCCGATTTTTACAGCAACAAAAGACAACAAAAAGAGCCTGTAGAAGCCATAAAAGCTATTCAAATAAAGTGGAGAGAAGTGGAAGTGGTTGATAAATTGATGTTTTCCCCTCAGGAGCGGAGTAATGTAATCTTTGGAGGGGTTTTTATTTGAATCTTTCTGTTGGGCCTTTGTTTTCTAATCACCTCTCTTTATGCTCGTTTACAGACTCTCAACAGTCAGGAAGTCCCAGCAACAATGAGCCAGG